>NC_137816.1:25781558-25799323 GCF_963921795.1 Nannobrachium achirus | reverse complement strand
ATCGAGTCTTTTGAACTGAACGATGGGACCCGGTTCGCAGTAGGGCGCCGTTCCTTTCTAATGAACAGCGGTGGGAAAAGTACAAAAATACTTTACTTTACTAGTACTGCAATGCCAATGTAGAAATACTCTGCTACAAGTAGAAGTTTTGAATTAAAATGTACTTGAGTAAAAGTAAAAAGTAAAAACTATTGGTATCAACATGTAGACCTACTTAAAGTACCAAAGTACTCATTATGCAAAATGTCCCATTTCACAAGTTTTCCAATGAATAACATGTAGAAAATAAAAAAACATTTGAAAATAGCAGATCTACAGTCAAGTTCACAATGTGTCGCAACGCAACGCATTGTGAGCTTGTTGTAGATCGTCTATTTTCAAATCGCGGAAATGTATGTGGGTGGGTGACGTGACGTAGCGTTTTCGCTGTCCTCGGTGTCAAACATGTATAAATAAAAAATATATTTGTCAAAAACCTTCTGAATATTGTGCAGGACATTAAGCTTTATGTGAACTTACTCAAGATTAAAACATTTCATTCCTCATTTCTTCAGAATCTTCAACCAAACATGGTAAATGTCATCTGGTGTGACTGTCCCGACCTTGTTTCTCAAAGTGGGAACTTGAATAAAACTAAGAAAAAGAATTGCTAAAATTCATTTAAAAATGAATTTAGGCAAAAAAAATGTCTATTTGTGAGCCTATATCTTTTCAAAGTCCAAGCATAATGTTTTCAGTCATTTCTGATCAAAAAGATTTTGTCCCCCAAACCAAAATCATCTGGTGTGACACTAGTTTGGAAAAATTAAACAGGCAATAATTTGGACACCTACTGGGCTAGAGAGGTCCTTCTTCTGTAAGGCTATTCAGCACTCCCAGCACAACTGCAAGACAGGTGTCTGAGGTGAGTTATGATTTTAACATTTTCATGAAATGCCATCTTGTTGAAACTTTGACAAGTGTGGCACTTCTGGATGTCATCTGGTGTGACACCTTTTTCATTAATAAAGCAAAAGTTATTTGAAACTTTGGTCATAATTACATGTAAATCTAGGTTGTTTTGTTATAGCTAGCATGTTGTTAGCATGCTAATGTGTACCTGGTAGCCTCAAGGTAGTCCTAAATGCAGAAAACGTCATCTGGTGTGACACTTCGTCATCTGGTGTGACATATCTGCTTGTCACGCCAGATGACTTGATTGTCACTCCAGATGATATATACTGTATTTTCCTACAGACATAACAATAAATAACAAGTCCCATGTTTCTTTTGTCCATTTAAAACATTTTAACATGTTTAAAACAACGTTTTAAACATTTTTACATAATTTAATTTAGCTTCATTCGGTGATACAGCAAATTCATCAGACAGAGCAGAAACCCCTTCACAGAAACCTAAACCTTATATTGTGGTAACACTTTATAATAACTATCCGTTATAAGCAGTTAATATAAGACACTTGACAACAGAAAATGGGTGGTACAGAAAATGTGATTTTATTATTTCCAAAATACACAAACATACTGTATAGTGATGAATGAATGGATATGGAGGAAGGGCATTTAAACAAAACCATAGCTGTTCTTATCCTTACTTGGATACAGCAAAACAAAAAAAAGAAGGAAAAAAAGTAGGACTACTAGTTATAGATTTAGCACAATTCAAATAAATTGATTAATTTGGACTCACTGATGTGTTCAACCAGAGGCTCAGTGCGATTGCAAGTCATCAGCTCAACTGGCTTCATCAGGTGAAGCAGTTCAGACACATCAAGGAGAGCATCCAACCCAATGAAATGGTCTTGCATATAGACTTTTCTGAGAACTATGCATGTAAACTAAACACAGAGATTCAGGCGTTTCATTTTGGTGGCAATAGGCAGCAGGCAACAGTGCATACCGGAGTTGCCTACTCAGTCAGTGGCTCCCAGTGCTATGCCACCATTTCACAGTCCTTACGCCATGATGAGCGTGCTGTATGGGCACACATCAAGCCAGTTATTGATGATTTCCGAGGAAAACAAGACAATGCAATTGACACCCTGCATGTCCTCAGTGATGGGCCAGCAACCCAGTACCGGAATCGCACAAACTGCTTCCTCATGAGCAGCATTCCTTATACATGGGGATTCAAGAGGGTCACCTGGAACTTTTCTGAGCGTTCCCATGGAAAGGGCGCATCTGATGGTGTGGGAGGGGTGCTGAAGCGTAAGGCAGACATGTATGTCCTCGGAGGCAGTGACCTACAAACACCGAGGGATCTGTGTGAGTATTTACAGAAGTCCTCTGAAAAAGTCACTGTCATGTGGATCGAAGAAGAGAAGATATCCAACATGGATGAAATGGTCCCTCCATCAGTGCGTCCAGTGACTGGCATCAGCACTACGCACCAGGTTCTTTCTATCTTCCCGGGAAAGATAGTTTACAGAGACCTGAGTTGTTTCTGCCAGTTTCCTCAGATCTGCACCTGTCACAACCCACGGAAATTACAGTTCGACCAAGTCTCCAGGGCTGAGGTGCCAGGTGACAAGACAAGTGATGAGTAAGTATAACTAAATCATTCTCTTTGCCAATTTTATGATACCTGTAATTGTACCTGTTTAATGACAATAAAGTAACTTATGTCATCCATTCATTCCTTTTCTTCCTTAACTAAGTGGTGGCCCATCTGCGGAACTGCCCCCTTCCCAGGTCAGCTGCAGGCCCAAAACAGCTTCCGGAGCTCAGTGAGTATAACATACTTGGCAAACTTGAGGACTTGCTAGTAATTACATTTTACTACTAAAAACAATCTACCTGACAAATAAATTACATTTAAATGTCTCCTCCTGAAGGTCTTCTACTCAGGTGCTGGACACAAGTGCATCTATTGGAGAGGCCCAAGCTGAGGATTCAGACACCTCCTCAGATGAATACACACAAGGACAGTTTGTCATAATCAAATATGAGGGAAAGCCATATGTGGGGCAGATTGTTACCATTAATAAGGAGGGGCTAGAGATAAACTGCATGAATCAACTTGGAAAAATGAAAAATGGTTTTGTCTGGCCAAAGGGGCGAGACTGCATTTCCTACAAAGAGCAGGAAGTTGTCTGTGGCATAGCAGAACCGCAACAGGGCAAACGGTTTGCTACCCTCACCAAATGTGACTGGCTGATGTACAATACAGTCTAAATGTCTAGATACCCTCACCAAATGTGACTGGCTGATGTACAATGCAGTCTAAATGTCTATTCTAATCTAATCTAATACTTTTGTACTTTCACTCACTGGACTGGACAATGAGGTAAGGTAGGACCCGAGACAAACATAGCGAAAATAGCTGATCTACAAGCTCTCAACGCATTGTGCTGCGAGAGCTTGTAGATCAGCTATTTTCGGAGTTGCACAACCCAGCACTCTTTAGCTAGTGGAGATGTGGTGTAACGACATGATTCGTAAATACATTTGTTCAACTCAAAATGCTGTGTTCAAGTTCAGGAGACTTCGGAAAAAAGTAATACACCTGAATGCTGAGTTGTTTCCAATAATTGGTGTTAATAAAATGTTGCCTTGGCTCCCAGTGTGGCTATGCACCTTATTGTCTCTTTAAGATCCTTCTGCCGTGGGCCGGCAGAAGACTTAGGTGTGCGTAGCATTCCTGTGCACATCCTCATCATCCATCTACTACTACAATTCTTTGTTATCCTATGTTAAGGCCCAACAATACTATCCTGTTCAGAAATATTAAGGCCATGTTATTTAATGTTAAAGCAATTTTACTGTTGCTGTTTTTCCTGGGTAATTGTTTAATCAATCAGTAAAGTTCAGTACTCACTAATAGGTAGGTTAAAACACAGTTTGCTTTGACACATGAAGATATGGTCATCTGGTGTGACACTAAGTCATCTGGTGTGACATTCCAAATAGTGAGAAATCATACCTTTATTAATGATGAAACCGAAAAAATGTGTATGGTTTACATAGAAAATAGTATCAGGAAGAGTCACAAATATTTGTGTAATTTTAAAGAAAGTTTTTGTCAGAATAAAATTAAAATATGTTGAAAGATCGACAACATGGGCCTCACACAGAGTGTTGATTATGAAAAAAATATACAGATTCAATTAATTTTCACAAAACTATAGTGAATCACAGGTTAGTTATGATAAAGGACTTTGATAAAGTGAGTAACTTAAGAAAGGTGTAGACCTACTCCATTTTCATTTTATGAACAATTATTGTCATGTCACACCAGATGACGGTTTTAGGCACAAGTACAACAAACTGCTCAATAAAGTCTGATTCCAATAAAATATCTAAAAACAAAATGTGTTTCCATAAAGTTGAGAGTGAGTAGAACAAAAGTAAATAATTTTTATGCCTGCTATTTAAAGTTTTTTAAAAAACATGTTTTTTGGGGCGTCACGTCACTGACCCATATATATGGCCAAAAATGTATATAGGGTGATGTGATGTGAGTGGTTAAAATGAGACAGTCTTTTGAACGGCTCTTTGAAAGGAACGGATCCCAGAGATCCGGCTCACTTCAAAGAGCCATAAATCCCATCTTTAGCTGTGTTCCTGCAATCGAATGGCTCTGTTGACATCATGACGTGACGTGGTGTGTGCTCTGAGCGCCGCCTTGTGGCCAAACGGGCGATGTCACAGAAAATATTGCAGAATCGGATGCATTGATTTGTCACCAGACTCACCACAAAACTAAAAAAGAAGAACTTCTGTGAACTCAGATTACCACAGAACAGGTTTACAGGTGTAAATCAGTGGGTGACAATTATTTTCAGGAAGAAAAAGGAGACAAACTGAAAAAGAAACATGTCAAATAAAAAACAATTATAGGCCTACTGTATGTTTCAGTCTGGTAATCAGGCTAAGTATAGCCTACTATGTAAAAAGTAGCAGCTCAATGACAGATTTGCATAACCACTGATCTGGCAATAACTTCACAGGTTTCAAAATATCCACATGGTAGATCCACAAAGGGACGTACAGTAGTCCACATGGGTTTAAACCACATGAAGGGAGGTAATGCAAATCCCAAATAGTAAAACAGTCATCAATCAATAATTAGGCATTTGCTTATCAGGCAGAGGCTCTGAGCTTCTAACTGCTACACAAGCTGACAACATTTATACTCATAAATAAAGAACAAAACAAATGTTGTGGTGGACTTCATAGGTTCTCATCTGGTCCAACAATAACGCAAGTTAAGAACTAGAAATGCACTCTGTCGAGGTGCCAACTTGTGCCACTCACCACTGGCATCACCACTGGCGATGCAGTGACATCACCACTGGCATCACCATGAACACTGGTCCCTCATTGCCTGTTAATGATGACGTTGCCAGAGATGCTGGTCCCTGATTGGGCTACAGTCTTAAACAAGAGAGGACACCGATTGCAGTACTTGCGCGCTCTGCTTGGGCGAGTAATAAATAGGGAATCTAATATGTAATTCTATATAATATAAAGCAGTTTTCAGGGGTGCCTGCTGGCCTGGTGGTCAAGGCACATACCACGTACTAGGCTATGATGCCTGCCGGCGTCGCCGGTTCGATTCCCGATCCAGACGACCTTTGCCGCATGTCATTCCCCATCTCTCTCCCCATTTCCTGTCAGTCTACTGTCCTATCAATAAAGGCATAAAAAAAGCCCCCAAAAAAAATATATAAAAAAAAAAAAGCAGTTTTCAGGCCAAGGACCCCTTAGTTGAGAGAGAGATGAAGCAGGGACCCCCCACGACTTTTTCATAGATTCCATATACTGTAGTTTCATTGTTTGACAGCACAATCATCAGTGTATTTTGGATTCATGTCAATGTGTGTTTTCAGATATTTAACCACTTGAATATGTCAATACATTATAAACTTGACCTTTCACTCTGTACTTAGTCTGCTCTTTTTCCCCTCTACACCAAACCTCTTTGCTGAAAATAGCCGATCTACAAGCTCATAACGCCTTGCAGCGCTTGTAGATCGGTAAAGTTCTCAGAATAGGACGATAGGGTTCAAGTCGTTAATATAAAAAAGAAGAAAAAAGTTTCTATCGCACAAAGATTTGGAGGACCCCTGTAGTAACTCTGAGGACCTCCTAGGTGTCTCAGACTCCCTGTTGAAGACCCTTAAAAGTTCAAGTTGTCTGTCTGTCTGTCTGTCTGTCTGTCTGTGGCAGTCAGGTGGGCAGATAATGCCCAAATATGGATGGCAGGCAGGTGGGCAGGTAGGTAATGCCCAAATATGGAACGCCCAACTAACATCACACAATGACCTTGGAACAGAGCTCGATGAGCGAGAGAGAGCGAGACAGAGAGAGACAAAGAGACAGAGACAGAGACAAACAAAAACAGAAACAGAAACAGACACAGAGAGACAGAGACAGAGAGAGAGGGATGAAAGAAAGCCTATTTCACCCACAGACTGAGAGGAGACCAAGATAGTGGGAAGGATGGAGGGAGAGAGAGCCTATGTCACCCATGCAATAATCTGTTGAGGGAGAGAGAGAGCCTAACCACACAATAACCCAGCCAATGCCGGGTAGCCTACTGAAACCTGAACACGCTGATCGACGCATCACAAAGAATAGAATTGTCAGCACAATTACTCTGGCAATGCCGAGCAAGCTGATTTTGTGCTTGTACAAATCTAACGTAGAACACTATTGATTTAAACAAATAATTTTGATGAAAGAGCAGAATAAATGCATTTACTGTACTGTATTGCCCACTGCCCATTGTGTTGTATATCTGGGTATATCTGGAATTTGTTTTGGTGAGTGGTGCACTGATATAGAACAACAACACATGACAATATGAATACATGCTGGCCATCTAAATCTTATGTTGTTTTTCACCCCCTTCCTAGGGCACGTTGTCAAAATCCAGCAGGTCCTTGCCACCTCACTTTCAAATCTGCTCTCCCTCTCCCACAGGCATACCCATTGTTAATGCACGATTACTTCTAGCTGTATTTTGTCTGAATTGCTGTTACCATAATCTGTATCCTGTAAAAAGCAGCCTACCAATAATGTAGATACATTTACCACAAGCATTATTTCCACATTTGCTCCACCAATGTAATCTATCTACATTAAAACTGTCTGATAAAGCAAATATTGTGCTGCATTGAAGTAGACATACAGTACTTCATGTCATACTAGTATCAAATATTCACCATTGTTCAAGTTTCATGTGAGCACCAACTCAATGGCCTTGTGGTTAGAGCGTCTGCCCTGAGATTGGAAGGTCAGGGGTTCCATCCCTGACCGAGTCATACCAAGGACTATAAAAAAGGAACCCAATGCCTCCCTGCTGGGCACTCTCACAGCTCAGCCAGAGGAAATGACGCTTGACTCACTGGGGACAACACACAAGCATGTATATGTTTCCTGAGAGTCACTGTGACAAACATGACATACTACCATCATGTCTAGGGGGTGTACAGTACTTGTGCATCATGGTACAGAAAAAGGACATAGGCTCCTGACCTACAGTATGTGGCAAGGTTACTTAAACAAAAAATATTCTTCAAATTTGGAACAAACATCCATTCGGACTTCAGGGTGAACTTATTAGAAATTGTTGGACAAAGCCAAAGGTCAAGGTCAGAGTGGCCTAACAAAACACGTTTTGGCCATATAGCGCAATAATTCATAATGACAACATTTCACAGAATTGTCTAATAGTATAAGATTATTAAGTCATGACATGTTATATCCAAAAGGTCAAAGGTCAGTCATAATGTTCTAAAAACAAAACAAAAAATAAAACGTTCTGGCATTTCAAACAGAAGGGGAGATTGTGACCATGTCTAATCTTGGGTAACTACCTTGAAACTCTTCTGTGCTGCCGGGTTAAGTGTGTTTTATCATTTGTGGCTTCTTTTCTTTGCAGCAGCATCCATATTTGAAACATTGTCATGGCTTTGACTTTATGTTCTTTTAGAATCAGCTTTATTTTATAATTTTCTTAAATGGAAAAATATAGTGAGTGAGAGTATTTCTAGTGTGTCTGTATTTTGTGTACAGTAGGCCTATAGGTAAAACCATTCTTTCTGGTAGCAGCAATCATAATAATAGTAATAAACATAGACTTTGTACAACAAGAAGGTGGAAAAAATAAATGATGAAAGAATCAAGAATTCATGAGCTAATTATGACAACAGTTTGTCTGTTCTGTTGATCCTATACTATAGGCTTAAGGTTGAAGGTGCTGTGTGCAAGGTTCTCACTACAGTGTTATAAACATCATCATCAGAGCCAAATATTATACTTTTACTCCTCTACAAATATTTAAAAACTTTAATTACTAGTTATACTTTGTAGATTTTGATTATTATTACAAAACATACCTTAACCACTGCAGGCCAAATTTAAACATTGGCTATTTGAAAATAGCCGATCTACAAGATCACAACACCTCAGGATGTGACATGCTGTGAACTTCTGAGCCTGTAGATCTGCTCATTTCGAATTTTATTATAACTTTTGAAACATGACATTCTGCATAACGAGTAATTTTACTATTGGTACTTATATATATATTTTGATGCCAATACGTTTGTACTTTTACTCAAGTACATTTGTAATACATTTTTTTAACAGAGTATTTATCCATTGCAGTATTGATACTGCATAGTAGAATATTGACTTAAAAATGCAAAACAAAATGCACTACAAAAAAAGTATAAGGATAAGAGCATCGCTACTGTAAATGCTTAAATTGTACTGTAGGCCCACTACCAGGTAGGCCTACAGCAATGGAAGGGACAAACTCTTGCCACAAATTTTGGCATAGGGATTTAAAGAGATTTTTGTTTTGGGCTTTGTCCCTGTCATAAACTGACTTACTTACCACCAAGCTCCACAGCCTCCCCAGAAACTCTTGATGGTAGGCCATCAGGTCACCAGCTCACCACCTCACTGCAAAAGGATCAGGTGCAAAAAAGCAAATTCATCTCAGGCTACATGTGATGACGGTTTGAAGACCAGTAAGACTCCCTAATCGGGAGATAAGCGACCGTCAGGTCGCAGCGTGATTTTAGGGCAAAATGTGTAGGAGCAGTGTCCAAAAATGTGGTTCAAAAAATCGGCCTGATGGTGGCGCTATATGGCACATCCATATTGATGAGATGAGTGTAGACATACTGTGTACCGATTTGCGTGATTTTAGGGCAAAATCTGTAGGAGCAGTGTCCAAAAATGTGTTTGAAAAAATCGGCCTGATGGTGGCGCTATATGGGACAGATCCATGTTGATGACATGAGTGTAGACATAGTGTGTACCGATTTGTGTGATTTTAGGGCAAAATCTGTAGGAGCAGTGTCCAAAAATGTGTTTTGCAAGAATCGGCCTCATGGTGGCGCTAGAAGAGGGGCATGTGAGAAATGAGGGGTGGGGTCTCCGCGTTGCCTTGGCGGGCGAATAGGTACCGGCCCCAGCTCTCCCGGACGCTCCTAGCCCGAGTTACGGCATTTTATGTGAGCTGCAGTGGAGGGGGTCCTCCACTGGGGGCGCCACCACTTTTGCATCCATTCTGGAGCACCAGGAGTCGGTGGTCCCTGGGAATTCCCTGTGAGCAGCCCCGTTGGGGTGGTCATTTGGTCATTTTTGCACATTTGGTCATTTTTTACATCTGGGGGTCCCCCAGGGACCTGGGGGAGCTCCAGGGACCAGGGAGGTTGTAGTTTGGCAGGCAAGGAGTGTGTGTGCAAAATTTGGCATGGATCGGGGCAACGGTTGCGGAGATATGAGCAGGGCAATAGTGTGACGTGTGAAGTGTGACAGACAGACTGACTGACTGACTGACTGACTGACTGACTGACTGACTCACAGTTTGTGGAGGTTTTGATAGTAACTGCGATCTGACGGTCGCAATGAGCCAAACAACTCACACTGATGAAAAAGTATTTCTTGAGAGTCTATTTATGTTCATCAATCAACATGTATGATTGTGGATTTGGCAGAAACAAATATCTTTTGAGCTATATAAAACTGCTGTTTTAAGTTAGGCTATATTTAAATAATTTAGCTTTTAATTGATGTTAAACAACATTCAAGGATTAGTGGTGTTACCTAGAGCAAAGAAGCGGTACCACTGTATGGTTTAATAAGAAACATCTTTGAAAGAAAAACATTCCAACATATCTTGACATAATATGTATCTTCTATCTATGTTGTTCTTGGACTCACCTATGGGACTCACTCAATCAAGTTCACTCAAGCCTTTTTTTTCTCTCCCAAAATGCCTTTGTATTCAACTGGTGGCGCTCCTGGTGGTCACGGCACCGAACTGTACTTTCTGTGCTTTTTTGTTGTTGTTGCAAACGATTAATAATAAAGTATTCAATCAATAAATCAATCAAGAACACGACACTCAGAGTTATTAAGTCATAAGTCATTAAGTGCATAAATAATGACTTGACAAATAGTTCTGATAATATCCACAGCACAGTATGAATGGCACAGTAATGTCATGGTTTTGCATTATTTACATTGAAAAGCACTGCACAAATCAGGCACAGCCAAGGCAATCACGTGCTTATCAAAAAGAACTGATCTACAAACTAACAACGGCTACAATGCGACACGTTGTTAGCTT
Organism: Nannobrachium achirus; assembly: GCF_963921795.1. Classification (NCBI taxonomy): domain Eukaryota; kingdom Metazoa; phylum Chordata; class Actinopteri; order Myctophiformes; family Myctophidae; genus Nannobrachium; species Nannobrachium achirus. The sequence goes on along the minus strand of NC_137816.1, from coordinate 25,788,730 downwards.
GTAGATCAGATATTTTTGACAAGCGACACCCTAGCACGTTTAAGCAAAAGATCCCGCCTCCCACCCCCAATCTCTGGCCCACCAATCACCTGCACGCATGGTAAACAAGGGTTCACACGCAAACCCGTGATTGGCGGAGAGGATAGATTGACAGGTCGTTCCCACGAATCAGAGCTCACAAGATCATTGTTCGTCATTCACAATATCCTTTAGCGGCAACGCAACGCGGGCGCTGCGTGTCAAATTGAAGAGAGAGCATGGACGGGACAGGTAAATAAATGTTACATTATTTATATTTAGTTAACATAATGACGTTACATGGCAATAAAATGTATCTATACCATAGTTTGGGCGAGATGAAATGATGAAATATAGTCAAAATGAAGATGTAATCTATGAATGAGCTTTGCTAAACAAAGTTATGCTAGCTAAATTGAAAGTTTACCATGGCTAAAGTACAAGTCCTCCTTTTTCCCCCGCAGACGTCGACTCGACTTTATCGTTACGTTTTGATTAGGGGTTTAGTTTTTTGTGACCTTGTATGTATGTATGACTAGCATAGCATTACAATCTAAATTGTTATTGTGTGGAATGTTAAATGGAGACAAATAATAGTTAATTCAAACGGAAGCTTAGATAAAGTAAAACCTGCATTATCAAGGAGGCACACGATGACACGACTCAAAGAATAATACAGCATTTAATAAATGGACATTTACATAATTTTGTTATGATTAATGATTAATAATGTTGTTGCATTCGTGTTAAAGTGGATTTCTAGACCATTTTGTGCTTTGAATATCAGCAAACACCCAGTGAAATGAATTGAAGTGCATTGTGCATTAATGTGCAAACCTACCGGCTAAATCATGTATTTATTTTTGTCATTATTATTTGCAGGGAAGAAGGTGAAGGTTAAGCCGAGGTTCTGTGCTCCTCTGAAAAGCTTCCTAGGAGGAGAAAGAGAGCAGCAGACTGCAGTGGTAGAACAGGTAATCACAATTTTTACTTAAGTAAAAGTATCAATACTGCAATGTAGAAATATTCTGTTACAAGTAGAAGTACGGAATTATAAATGAACTTGAGTAAAAGTACGAAAGTGTTGGCATCAAAATGTACTTAAAGTACATGTACAAAATGTTTGAAAATAGCAGATCTACAAGCTCACAACGCGTCGCGATGCATTGTGAGCTTGTAGATCGGCTATTTTTAAACAGCCGAGGTATAAAACATGGCTAAAGTGGTTAATGCATGTTTTAAAACATTATAACTTATATCTGAAAAGTAACTAGTAACTAAAGTTTTCAAATAAATGTAGTGGAGTAAAAGTATTTAAATATTTCGATCTGAGATGTAGTGGAGTAGAACTGTAGAAATAAAAGTATTGGAAATTGGAAATACTCAAGTAAAGTACAAATACCTCAAAATTGTAAGTACATTACTTAATTAAATGTACTTTACACCAGTAAGACTCCTTAATCGGGACCGTCAGGTCGCAGCGTGATTTTAGGGCAAAATGTGTAGGAGCAGTGTCCAAAAAATGTGTTTGAAAAAATATATGGGACAGATCCATGTTGATGACATGAGTGTAGACATACTGTGTACCGATTTGTGTAATTTTAGGGCAAAATCTGTAGGGGCAGTGTCCAAAAATGTGTTTGAAAAAGTCGGCCTGATGGTGGCGCTTATATGGGACAGATCCATGTTGATGACATGAGTGTAGACATACTGTGTACCGATTTGCGTGATTTTAGGGCAAAATCTGTAGGAGCAGTGTCCAAAAATGTGTTTGAAAAAATGGGCCTGATGGTGGCGCTATATGGGACAGATCCATGTTGATGACATTAGTGTAGACATACTGTGTACCGATTTGCGTGATTTTAGGGCAAAATCTGTAGGAGCAGTGTCCAAAAATGTGTTTGAAAAAATGGGCCTGATGGTGGCGCTATATGGGACAGATCCATGTTGATGAGATGTACTTTACACCACTGCAGACTGCAGGGCCGAGCAGCAAGGAGGCTGGTGGCGGGAGTAAGAAAGGAAAGAAGCGACCAGTGAAGGAGGAGGGAGAGGATGATGGGAGAAAGGACAAAGTGAAGAAGAGAAGACATGATGAAGAGGAGGAGGAGGAGACGACGCACGTGGCCAAGAAGGCTCCAGCCAGTGGAGGAAAGAGACACAAAGGGAAGGAGAAAGCGAAGAAGATAATTGAGGAACAGGAGGTAGGCCTACTGAAGACAAGTGGTTCTTTAAGGTTTTTCATGCCAAGGACCACCCAAAATGATATGCATTTGGCTGTGGAACCCCATCTGATAAAAGAAAAATATTTTGTGCAGGGGACCCCCTCCAAAAGCAAAGATTTTAGTTGAAAAGTTTTATCTCTTTTCTTTTCTTCAAAGATTGTAGATTTATGATCTTGTATATATGCTATTTTTGAACAGCCAAAGTATAAAATATGGTTAAAGTGGTTAAAATGATTGTGACGCTGTATTACTATTACTATTACTACCTAACCCTAACCTCAGTAAAACTATGCCTAAACCTAACCCAAACCCTAACCCTAACCTCAGTAAAACTATGCCTAAACCTAACCCTAACCAAATTAGGACTAATGAGATATAGGACTTATTGGCAGTCCCCTCCTTTGAGAACCACTAATGTAATAATACAGGTTTCCTGCATGAAAAAATCTTGGCCAGGGGGAGGGAAGGGGGGTAATTTGCTTAATTAATGAATTAATTTGTTTAATTAATGAATTAATTTGTTTATTTTTTATTATGAATTCTTATTTTTTGCCCTTCAAAATATAAGAGAAGTTACATATACTGTAAGATCAAGAGAAATTGCTTAACAACAAAGATCAAACAAATCAAACATATCTTTCATGTTTTCAAAACATATTTATCATTTTTGCACTCAAAATATTAACGAGTTGGTGTGATGATGGAAAATACAACTACATTATGCTATCATTATTAACATTTATTCAACATTGTTTGGCATCAAAATCTGTTTAGCTACTTTATCCTGTACATCGGCTTTTTGAAAATAGCTTATCTACAAGCTCACAGCGTTACACAGCGAAGCGTTGTAGGCCTACTCTTTAGGCCCCTGCACGGGCCTAAAATGTGGGCCCGGGCCCGGCCCTGGCCCGTGGACTTCAGTCCAGGCCCGGCCCGTGGCCCGTTTGGTGCTGCTATTTAAAGCCCGAGCCCGGCCCGAAGCCCGTCACCTTATTATTAATTAATTATTTGTGTGCGCTGCGCGCTGCTGCAGCTACACTCTCAAGGGGAGTCCATACTGTCACAGACCACCGAAATTTGCGTCGGAAAGGTCCAGTTCAACTACAAAATGACATCTCTTGCAACTTCTGAAAAGGATTACTCCTAATTTGAGTTCGGAAAGCTGCACGCACGTCAGAAAGTCGAAACTTTCCGACGAAAACTATGGTCGGAGAGGACGGAGACTGAGAGATGTATGTACAGCCCTCTATAGCTGTGCTCGTCTTGCGCTCTGATTAAAAGAAAGAAGTCAACACAACACAACAGCACAGCAAGTAATTACACACACACATCACAACGCAAGAAATCTTCCTCCACCCACCGTTTGTTATGTTACTGTATATCTTCACAGCAATTAGATATTGATATTATTGTCGGCTTGCCGCCCGTGGCCATCTCGTAAAATACAGAGTATCGTCGCACGCATCCCGTAACTGATACGGGACTCGGGAGGTCGGGGAATCATTACAGGGCGATTTATTTGAGAAATGACGGTGAAATGGGTGAAACTGCAGTAGTGCTCCTAATGTTCTAGTCTCGCACGCTGTGTTCGCAGAGTCGCAGAGTAGACTTGTGTGACTGTGAGAAGAAAGAAAAGCCGTCAAGCCCTCGGCTCGTTGCGGCTCTCCATTGGCTAATGTACTCATGTCACGACCAATCAGAGCCGTGGTTGCTATAGATACGGATAGAACCCATAGCCTAGAAGGCTATTAGCCTAGAAGGCTATGGGAGGCAGCACTCACTCACACACCACACTCCATTCTAGCTAAGCGCACACACAGAGACGTCATGTGTGAAATTCACAGCGCGAAATGTTCCGAGCATGGTTCTAAGCCCGGGCCCGGCCCTAGGCCCGTTGGTGAGTTCCGAAACGAGCCCAAGCCCGGCCCGTTTTGGCGGGCCGGGCCGGGCCCTGGTCGGGTCCCGTCGGGCTTGCAGGGGCCTACTACTCTTACACTATTTTGACGCCTATTGACCGGGCTAACAGGTTTACGTTCGTCTCACTTGACGAACAATAACATACCAAGCTTTGCTGCTGTGCTGATAATGACCAGTGATCGAAGGTTCAATATACTATTGTCGGTAGCGTATTGGCGCTGCTATTTTTAATATTACACATGAAACCAACGTAAACAGTAAAGCTTTTCACACAGAAGGTGTTATTGAGCACCCGCACAAAGTCCTGTGAAACTAACTCGCGGAGTGGTGCCGTGCTTCTCATGCACAGCGTAGGCAGTAGCACCCCACCACCCTCTTCCCCTCTCCTCTGCTCGCAGCGCAGCGTGGGGTAGGCGAAATGTGACGTCCATCCATCTACACTAGATAGTCCCAACTCGCAAAATGTACTAGAAGTGGTTTAAACAAAAACAATATATTTCTCTGTGCACCGTTAAAGCCCCGGTGCACACTCTCCTGTGAGGGTGGGGTGCACTGGACTTGTGTGATGAAAACAAGCTATTGCTGTGGTGACGTCTAGGGCTTTTCGTTCTGCGTCCTGTCCGGGCGCCACAGATTTCAGCTCGGACGTCCCGCCTGGCCAAAAAAGCTCTGCCGGAAACCCTGCAGTAAGATGAGATATGAAATATGATAATGTCCACAGTCACACGTTCGCAGTGAGTTGCCTTAACAAAGTAATGGTCCATGTCGTCTATCCACTTTGGTAATCATGTCCAGGGTTATAATAGAGTCTGCTGCTCTGTGGTTTGCTCCCACTCTTCATCGTAAGGATCGTTTTGCATCACAAATGGATCTTCGTCAGGTCTTTCTTTCTTTGAGGAGATATTTCTGTTTCTGTGTTGTCCAGCAGGCTGGGGACGTCTTAACTGATGCTGAAGAGACTGACATCGTGCCCAGGTCTCTTTCTCTCTCTCTCACACACACACACACACACACACACACACAGAGTCAGCAGTTTACTACTATGTTAAAAAATGTGCTGTTCAGAGCGTGATCTTGTTGCGACCTCCTTATTATGTAAACAGGGAGGAAGAGGAGGAGAGGCCTGAGTCCAGAGAAGGACAGGAGGATGAAGAAGAAAAGGCAGAGGAAGATGGCTGTAAGTACAGACAGGTCCTTGCTAGGGTTGGGAATGGGATCCTTTAAGATTCTATTGACGATTCCAGTTCCCTAAAGATTCCCTCTTATCCCAGAGTCTATAGTAACTAGTCTCATATCATGATAATGTTATAATCTCTATATTGCCCGTCCCTAGATCCATTGCTGTCTACCACTTTAATAATAACAAATAATAACATTATTATAATATTGTGTTGTGTAGGTAATCAAAGCTGGGTCCAGTGCTGTAAACCAGAATGTGGGAAATGGAGGAAACTTCTCCCACACACCGACCCCTCTGAACTCCCACGAAACTGGAACTGCACAATGAATATTGGTACCACTACAATACACTCTATACTCAAACTCAACCTCACACCTGTGGTTCTCAAACTTTTTCAAGTCAAGGATCCCCAAATTGACATGTTATTTTATATTACTCCTACAGATTTTGTCCAAACATCACGCAAATCTGTACACATTATCTCTATCGTCATGTGATCAAGACAAATCTGTCAGATTATTTATTTAGTCTATTTCTCTAGACCTAGTACGTAGTAGTTATTAGTAGGTGTGTGTGTGTGTCAAAGGATCACTGATTTGATAGCCAAAGATATTATGCCTTGGAACTATAGTGTTGTCGAGAGGAAAGGTTTCGTGAGCCTTGTTTTGTGACAAGCAGCATCACATTTTGCCCTCTCATCTCAACTGTGCAGCAAAAAATAAAAAATCAATCGACACATCGATTTTTGGCCACAAGACTCAATTAACATCCCTGATTATTAATGTCTCTCTCTCTCTCTCTCTCTCTCTCTCTCTCTCTCTCTCTCTCTCTCTCTCTCTCTCTCTCTCTCTCTCCCTCTTTAGATCCCGTATACAGTAGTTGTATGGTTTCTGAGGAGGAGTGTGATGAAAGTGAAGATTACGTCATCATGAGTAATCTGGTGCCAGGTTCTCTGGTCTGGGCCCAGCAGAGAGGATATCCCTGGTAAACAGCAGCAATTAATACACTACAGTAGCTTTACTGGTCAACAACAACACCTTTAATGATAAATAATAAACAAACACTACAGAACCTTTACTGATAAATAATAAACAAACACTACAGTACCTTTACTCAATGTGTGTGTGTTCTTGTTCTAGGTGGCCTGCCATGATAGAAGCAGATCCAGACACGGACGCTTTCCACCAGTTTAAAAGTGCCACCGACAAGCAGCCTGTAAGAATCAACTGTCACTCTGTCACAATCAACTGTGTGCTTCATATCTGGTCTACTACATTGGGAATATGCACTAGCAAAAGAGGGGAGGGGAACGTTTATTAGCTCACAGCATTGTGAGCTTGTACATTAATGTGAGAGGCTCTCTTGGCGACGCCCCCACCGAATAGCTTATAATATCCTAAGATGTGTAACCTGATAGTCGCCCACCCTGTAAACAAAGAGACGAATGTAATAATTTGCACTTTTGCAGTGCTGCAGCTTCATTACACTAAAAAGTAACTCAATTAAATAGAGCTTTTTGGGTGGGGTGGGCAGTGCCCGTTTTTGTAAATGAATGCCCTACTACTTTATCCTATAGTGTCACACAAAAGCATCAAAAGTTGCAGATCCACAAGCTCGCAACCTGGTGTGAAGCAACGCGTTTTGAGCTTGTATCAAATTTTGGACATGGGTTTCCACTCGACAGAGACATTATACTAGAAACACCAATGGTCAGTAGAGAGATCAGACTGTCTGTATGAAGTTTAATGGTCAAGTTGTATTTGTGTGTGTGCCTGAATTACTATACTTTTGAGGACTAAATGTCCCCACAACTATAGCAGAATTTGAGAAAT
>NC_137816.1:25706558-25776558 GCF_963921795.1 Nannobrachium achirus | reverse complement strand
CTGAGCCGTCCCAAACTAGCAAACTGTAGCCCTTACGGTTTCCGAGAGAATAAAACTTGAATGGGAGTTGTCACATTTTCCCAACCACGTCAAATAGTCAACTAGAATCATAGGTAAACGAAGAACCTGTCACCACTCTAAACATCATCAGTCACCACACTTCAAGCTAACGGTGAGAACATGTTTTATCTACATTTAGATCATGGGATCAGGAAGTTTCAGGAGAGAAAAGATTGTGACTGGTTGAGGCTTCACAGAGTCATTGGAGCACTCAGAATAAGCTGGTATGTAGTTAACCACTTAAACCCTATATGGTTGAGTAGAGTCCATCAGGGCTCTATGCAAGTGTCTTTTATGTTTTCTGTAATATGAATGCTGGGGTTTACGTGGTTAATCAGACTTGTTTCACTGTCAGATGTCTGGAAATTCAACAAAAAAAACACAAAAAAAAGAACAGATTGCTGTATTCAGAATAGAGCAAACACATTACTATGCCAGCTATTTAGACAATGGAGGTTTTTGTTTGGGCTCTTCTTGCCTTTATTGCTAGTTCCGACCAGCTCAGTGGCCTTGTGGTTAGTGTCCACCCTAAGACTGGGAGGTCGGGTTTGATCCCTTGCCGGGTCATACCAAAGATACCATACCAGAGCATAAAGGGTTAGATTGGGGCAAGTCCCTGCGACATACATACTAGTGTCATGTCCAGAGTGTACTTGCACATCAAGCTGCATCACGCAAAGGAAACAGGAGATAGGCTCCTGCCCTATAGGCCTCAAGGCTCCGCAATGCTTACTTATCGCTAGTTTCAGTGACATACAGCAAATGTTCTGCGTGCCCGACTTGCAGTAAGTAAGGTAAACACAATGTAATACATCAAATGCATAGAAAGTCATGAACCCATCATCAGTCAATATGAACATTATTATATATACTGTATATATATTTTTTGAGCGGTGCAAACCGCTCCTATATTTCACTTTCGGTTTATTTAGTTAAAACATATTAGCACGGGACGATTCTTTCATTCTTCATCGATTGGCTAGTTGAGTAACTAAACATTAGAATCGACCAATCAGAAACTGTTCTACCCATGACGACATTTGTTAGCCAAACAGAACAGACCAATCAAATGCTGTATTGTTCATGTCAATTTAGATCAGGAAATTCAGCACTTCTTGGCGTTGGCCGTCAGTCAAAGTTAGAGGGAAAAGTCTGACCAAACCCATATCCTGGACCTTTCCTAAACTTTAAACTGGAAGATCGAACACCACCAATGATTCGAGACAGCGACCACGCTACATTACCCTTGCAGACTATGGTTGCTGTTTCGAATCCTGGGTGGTGTTCGATCTGCCAGTTTAAAGTTTAGGAAAGATTTGTGCCGGTTTAAAGTTCAGGAAAGGTCCTTCCATCTTTCTGTCTGTCTGATCCCCTCTCCGTTCTGCCCTCTGTCTGTTTTGTTTGAGCTTCTGGTCTGGACTGCATATTATTTTTCTCTTCTATTCACTCTTTGACTGCCACCAAGCTGTTAATGGCCAGGCTGTTTGTCTGACCTCCTGTCTGTTCTCCCTCTGTCTCCCCCTTGCTTTATAACCCACAAGAAGCTCTATTTGGCTCTATCTGTTTTCAGACAGCGACATTTAAGAGGCTACTCCAAATGGAGTTTCTGGTGACATATAAATGTGCACATGAATGTGCACGATAAATTGTTATTTGGTCTGGTCAAGGATACTAACAAACCTGGCTGGTATGTTGCGCATAATATACTCCTGATGGTGTAACCGACATAAAAAGTCTGACCAACCGCATATTCTGGAACTTTCTGGCGCAAATCTACGACCACCCAGGATTCAAGACAGCGACCACGCTACATTACCCCTGCAAACTATGATTGCTGTTTCAAATCCTGGTTGGTGTTCAATTTGAGCCCGTGTAAAGGTCAGCACACACAAAAACCTTATATAGTCTGAGCAGACCTCCAGACTGACATCATACACAACAAAAAGAATATTGCCATGCATGCCTATCAACACTGATTCGCGCAGGCGCCCTTGCAGGAATTAGTTTGCACCGCTCACTTCGCACGGGTGCGATTTTTTAATCTGTACGTTGAAACTACAGTATACAAACTATAGGATGCCTGGTCAACAAATGAACCTGGCATCTGTCTACATAACATGCTGTCTCACACATAACAGATTGGGGCAAAATGTTTGTCATGAGATTTTATTTTAAGTTATTCCATGAGCATCATATGAGGTATTGAAATACCTGTGATCTTGGACCCTGTAGCCACATATAAGCCAAGGTATTGAAGTACCTGTTATCTTTGACCCTGTAGCACCATATGAGAGCCCGCTGACGGAGGAGTGGAGTGACGGAGACCAAGAGGGAGGAAAGGATTGGATGGAGACGGAATTGTCCTCCGACTCCTACTGAAGAGGAGAGCGGACGATATCTCCAACGATATGCTTCATGTTTTAGATAATAATTGTTTGTTTGTTACTTGATTATTAATTGAGGGTTGTTTGTTTGTTACTTGATTATTAATTGAGGGTGTTCGAAAACAAAAAAGTGGGGAGATGAAGAGTGTGATCAGCGAGCGTGGGGTGGGGGGGGGCAGCTTGTCTTGTTAAGAATCGTGTCGGTTCTGAAGACACATTGTTTTGATTCTGTTAAGAATATGTTGATATTTTACCACCGTTAGTGGTTGTTAGTGTGACAATTTGTTACATTTACATTTAAATAAAGCTTTTAAATGTGATTCTGGGTGGAGGTCCTTGGGGGGTTGTGTGTCATGGGTTGGATTCCAGGGGGTCCCCAGCAAAATGTGTTAACGTATCGTCACAATAATTTTAACCACTTTATCCATTTATACGTTGGCAGAAGTACAAGCTCACAGCTTGTCACTTCGTGCAGCACTGCAAGCTTGTACATAAATCTTCTCTTCTGGTGTCCGTGGCACAGAGTAATGACATAAAGGCAAGATATTCTTTTGAAGCATTTATTCTCCATACTTTATAACCACAGCTTATACATCTGATGGGATTATCACTGTAAGAACATAACAATACACTCACCAAGTGTATACAAACCAAATGAACAGCTCCATTTGGTTCCATTTCTACACTCCCGGGTTTTTATTAACACTGGATTTTACAGTGTATTTAGAAAGATAATTTGGACCTGGGAGAATAGAGTAGTTAACCACTTAAAGCCCAGCATCCTTATTGTGGTGAAGGCTTTCCCCGAAAATAGCTGTTCGGAGCTTGTCAATGTGCTATTTTCAGCAAAAGCCCCACAATAACAGAAAATACACTAGTATAGAGCCCTGAGAGACTCCAGTCAACCATATGACTTAGGTGGGTTAGGTGGTTAATGTCCAGGGAGGGAGAACCCAATTAACTAGTAGTTTCAGGACCAGACAGACAAGTTAATTAGCTGGTAGAATTGAAAAGTAAAAAACGCTGTTGTTGGGCGGACACCGCTCATCTCAATATTCAAAATGTTTGTTTTCTCACAAATGAACACCCTACTTGATCATACTACAGCGTCACACAAAAGTAGCAGATGCACAAGCTCGAAACGCATTTTGAAACAACGCATTTTGAGCTTGAGATGTGCCTCTTTTGTGAGTTTTGAATTTGAATCTTAAAAAGTACGTTTTTGGACAAAATGGTTTCCACCAGACAGAGACTATAGTAGTTTGGGTCATCAGGACCACGAGAACCACTGCATCCAAGAGCCCTGAGCTTGACTGGTCTGCACAGATATGGACTCATCAGAATTCCCTTTTTTATTTTATTTTTTCAAATGTACCGATTTTATATTTTCTGTACAATTTAGTCGTTATGCCAATTAATTCCTCCCCACAAATATTAGTTTGTTGTTGTAACGTACTGGCTTACCTGCCAGTGAGGAGCCCCCACCAGGGGAGGTGGGGCCTCCGTCCTACCTACTCCTACCGCCCAACAATCCCTGATGACAGGTGCCGCCTAGGACACCCATCTGAAATTATAAATTGTGACAGGGACTGCCAAGCCAGATTTATGTTAACACTCCCCCCCCCCCCCCCCTCCCCCTCTCAACATCTGGCAACAGTGATAAAGCTGTATATGGTATAAGAATAGAATATACAGCTGTTCTGAGTAATAAGTACATTCAATTAAACGCTTTCACCCTGGCATACCCATTTTGGGCATGTCACTATAGGCCAAACTTTTAGCTAAAATAGGCAATCTACAAGCTCACATCGTGTTGCTTGTAGATGTGCTATTTACGCTATTCACTGTAGGGCACACTCTTTATCAAAACCTACTGCAATAGGTAAAATATCTTACAATAAATGCCAGTACTGGTACTGTATTTATTTACATTGACATCTTAATACAAATTACTTGGGATAGAAATGTAAACAATGAAAAGAACATGACAATACAGTTGCAGTTCAAAGCATAATGTATCGAAGTACTTAAATTCCCTTTGTACCTTGTGGTGTTATGTGCATATAAAACATGGTCTTCACCACACTAGTGTGGGCAGGTTGACCATACACACACAACCAAGATATTTTACATTTTAATCATTACTCCATTTTAAAATGTCTTATGATCCCCTATTATTAGACTAGACATATTTTTGGAAGGGAAGTAAAGTCCCCCAGTCCTGGGTGGACAGACAGCACGTTTTAAGTGCAAAACATGTCATGTGTATCGGGAACCACACATCACACCTATTTACTCCTTTGTAGACTTTAAGCTGTTCCAAAAGCTGGAAATTATCAAATGTATTCAAACTTCTGGACTTGTATGTGGAGGACAGGAGACAGTGCCACATGGTGGACAATCTCTGTAACTACTACTCTCCAACTGCAACTTCAAATGCTGCAGTAGTTTTATTCTACCTCAAAGTTCCAACTTTTAAAACATTATGTGCATTTGTGCATGAACAGTGTGCTTATTGTTGACAGATCTGATGTATACAGTAGCCTACTTACAAACAGGGGATGTATACAATCTAGGCCACAGACTGTTTTGTTCCCCAAACACTGGGTGACAACCAGAAGTTGGTTGCGAGACATTAAATGACATTTTCTCCAATCTGTATGGTAGAGTATGTTAATACAATATAACTTATGCAATTGGGGTGGTTGTATGTCTCCCTGCTCTTCTATTGAGACATCTAGATCGTGTCATGTCTCACCTAGAAACAGGACTCTGGACTGGACACAAATCTTGACCTGATGATCTAGACCCGAGCAAGCAGGCAGGCTCTATTAGCTCAATGGTAAAAACGTCAGTACTTGGCGCAGAAACCGGGTTCTGTGTCATCGAATGTATGTAGGTCTTGTATACATGGTCAACATCATAAGACGAGTCCTAAAGTGAAACCAGATGTAGATTACCTTTTGCCAACAGGTTTGAGGTGCATTCAATATCCTACAAATGATTACGTTTTGATAAAGATGGATTGCTTATTCATGCTTTGTCAACATAAGGCACATTCTGCTCTAGATACCTTCAGAATTGAGCCCAGAAAAAGAGTGCATCCACACACACACACAATATAAAAAAGGTAACATGAAATGCATAAAAGCAGTTAACCACTTTCCACAGGGAGGTCCCCACTTTTGGCATGTCATATTGTAGGTGGAAATGTAAAAATAAAAGAAAATAAATCTATAAACCAACGTTGTGAGCTTACAGTCCACCTACTCGGACCATGCGACACCATCTTATGAAAGAGTATAAAATAGGGGTTAAGTGGTTAACCACAAAAAAACGCATCACATGGTATATTGAAATATAATACCATGCTGACCTAGCTCATCATCGGCCATTATAGTGCCGTATTACCAATACTCAATACAGCCTAGGCTCATGAAAAATTGACCAAGTCAACTAGAAAACGAGAGGCAAAAGTTATCGATTTCCTCTACTGCAAACCTTTGAAATATCCACAAGATCAAATGAAGTCTATGGGAGCAAAGTGTGAAAATGTCTGTCTGCACAGTACTACAGAGCAACATGGCACAGTGCCAACAGAACACATTACAGTAATGACTTTCTAGGTTGAACACACAATTATGAGAAAACAGAATGACCGTGCACAGGCCCAATATGAGAGAAAGAAAACAGCCAGCAATCAACAAATGTACGTATTTTATTTGCCTCATCTAGAAAAGCAACAGACGCGTTTTGACACGGCAATCCATCAGAAACCGTAATCGATTAGGTCGAAGCACCTCCGTTGGGGAGGCAATAAAATCAATGAAAAGACGTATATTGAGTGCTGGCTGTTTTTTTTTTTACTAATAATTAAGTACAACCTGGTGCCCCCAAGTTTGGGTATGTCATTATAGGTTAAAATGGTCAACAACTAAAAAGTCCCCAAAAGTGCGTCGCTGTGAATGTTTGACAACCAGGCTCAAGTGTCTAAATCGTACCTTTTGATGTTTCAAGTTCAGGCAAATGGCCAACAAGGTTTTCACTCATGTTTTGATGTTTGATTTAAAAATGTTCATTGCTCAACCTGTACAACACTTTATTACACAGTTTTGAGGGCTCAATGTAGCTGAAGATGACAGCAACAGTAAAAATGTTCCTTTAATGGTAACAGCCACCTAGTAAAAGCTTCTTTAAACTTAAAAACTAAACATAAAGTAGCTTTACATATGCACATCTTTCAAAATGGTGAATGGCTCATTATGAAACAGGGTTTAATCATTTGTGGGTTTTACCCCAGGTTAGAATAAAACGCCAACAAATCAGAGCCTGACCAATGGGGGGGGGGGGGGTAAAACCCATGACATACTTATTACCCCAAAAATAAACACAAAAATAAATAAAAATTCAAAACGTCAACTCAGTGGGTTTGGGTAGAAAATAAAAATGTCAAATGTTGAGAAAAAAGAAAAGAAAAAAAAGATTATCAATCACAGATCTGTGTTTGTTTATAGGTGAGTCTCCCACAATGAAATCCAAAGTCCATTTTTGAATTGTGAGGAAGTTGCGCTTCTTCTTGCAATCATGTTCGGAAAGGAATCAATTATTCCAAACCCAAAATTATGTTGTGGTGAGAACACCCATGATTACAACTATCAGTAACATATTTTCTCCCTAATGCTTGATTCTGTCTGGGTTGAAGAAAGGGTGCATTTCTTCTGAAACAAACAGTGGTTCTCAAAGTGGGGTCTGGGGGGAACCCCCAGGGGCCAAATAATACACTTTTTGGAGATGAAAAAGTTTGAGAAGCACGGTTCTGAAATACTTGGGGAAACGATCATACAGCGTCACATAAAAGTAGCAGATCCACAAGCTTGAGTGCTTGTAGATCTGCTACTTTTGCAGTTCTTTTTATTTGATATTGAGGTTGCCACCCAACAGACGATATCAAAGTTTTGAAAAAAATGTACAGATCTTAACTTTCAACCTGGCATCCCTATTTTGGTCATGTCAAGTGAGCTTGTAGATCTGATATTTCCTATCTTTTTATTATCATTTCCTTTACAATTCAATATTTGACAACAGGGCTTTAGTGGAGTGTTGTACATGACCTCTGTTTTCAATGGGCTACTTGGTGAAAATGAAGTTTTACCTGAGCAACTGGCAGAGAAATTTGAAAATATACATTTTTGCATTGATATTTATGTTTTTGCTACAATTATTGCTACTATCAATACTAACTTGGCCAAAGAGGAAGGTTCCTTGAGGGGATTTCCAACCTTACAGGTCTGTAACTCAGAAAAAGAAAAAAATATTCTGAGAACCACTGGGCTAGTAATTCGTTTTTACGTGGGGGATGACCAAGCCACTATGGGGGCAGATGAGTGACAGATTTAGGACGGTCATTCTCCTCCAATAGGATGAATAGTCGGAGGCCTTAGGGATTTTTCGTGCTAAAGTCTATGGGAGCCCAACTTGATTTGGCCGCTGTAGCGACCCCGAAGGTTGCCAACCCGGGCGCCCTAGCTAAATCATTAGAGCAAGCCCTGGGCTACATCTGTGCAAAATTTGGCGCTTTTAGATTGATTCGCATGAAATGACCATTATATCTCCCTAAGGCCCCCAACTAGAAGCTTTGAGCTGAGCTATGCTGTGCATGGTTCATAGGTTAGGCTCAGGCTCCATGCACAATCTAAAGGAGGAAACAGGAAGTGTGCCTCTGGGTTAGAGGTCACAGATAGAGAGTCACAGCGGTCAGCATTTATAAGCATTCTTACACACTGTGGGTGAGAGAGAGGGCAACGCAGAGCCCTTATCAAAACACCCCAAAGAACAGGAAGCTTTTCCCTTTCAAAAAAACAACAGCTATCGCACGCAACATGTAAAAACTAAAGACCCCCTGGGGGATTTGTAGTTAGAAGAAAAACACATAGGAAAACATACAGCACCCGCACAATGACTTGTTTGGGATGGTGTCTGTAAAGCTGCACTGGTTTACCAGACTGACCATTTGCACACTCCAAGAGTTAAATGAACACTCAGACTTTACTGTGTGCCCAGCGGCTGCAACGCTTTCCCCCTCATTTGCCTTTGTTTTGGACCGTGCTGTTGCTCTTGAACTATTGCGCCGGGGCGCCTGGTACACCCCTTGTGGAAACAAACCATTCCCCTTCCATTGTCCCTTTGTGTATCAAAATCCAAGTCTATACGTGCCTCATAAGCCTGAATTGTACTTGGCAGCAAGCTAGTGTCGCACGCCGAAAATAGCACCCTCACAGTGTGCATTGAGCATGTAGAATGACGAGTGACACTGATGAGTAACTAGGTATAAACAGGGCTACACTGTGGCCTTCTGGAGCCAGTGACCCAACCCTCCTGCTATGCAGAGTGAAGTGGGATGACAAATTTGCTTGCGAAGGGAGAGTGGTAGTCGATGCCCACTTCTTGGAACACCAGCTTGGGGATTCCGATGTCACAGAGGTAAACTCTGCCCTCGCCCGGGGCCAGAGGCAGGGGCAGGCCCAGGGAGAGTGTCCACTTGGCCTGGACGGCCGGCTGCTGCTCTCCGTCCGGAGGAGGGTCGATGCTGAGAACCGGGGCTCGGTTCCTGTTGGCCCACTGGGCAGCGCTCTGGTACCAGCTCTGCTCTCTCAGCAGGGGGTTCTCATGGCAGTCCAGACAGTTGATGACTAGATCCACAGGACTTGTAGGCAGTTCTAGGGGAGAGGACAAGAGAAGAACAAGAACATACATTTGATGGTTGTCCGTTTTTTAAATGCCTCACACTAGGGAACTGTACCACTACCATGGATGGATGTCATAACAGCCAGGCACTAAAATAATACAATTAACCTCCTGAACCCCAGCATCCTTATTCTGTGGAAAACATTCTGCAAAAAGAATATTTTATTTGTGTAGAAGGGAAAAAAGGAGCAGACCCAAGTATAGAGCCGGGTGGGACCCCGGTCAACTAAGTGTTAAAGGTTTATAAGTGTAATAGGACAACTAGGCAGATTTGGAACAAAGTAACATAAACACAACGGTATGGTTGCCAATCCCGATTTTGGAAATGTGTCTGTGTGGCACCGTGGACCTCCATCTGACAATGTTTTGTGCCAGGGAGCCCCAGAAGAGAAGATTTATGTTAAATTATGAAACATTTTGCAAACACTTTCAAGATTTTACAAAAATAGCAGACATAGAAGCTCACAGCACAGCACATATGTGCTGTGAACTTGTAGATCTCCTATTTTTGAATAGCCAACGTATAAAATGGATTTTGCTGGAGACCCCCTCAAGGACCCCTTGGGGTCACCGGACCCCACTGAGAACTACATTCCTAGACCACTGATAACCGATGATTTGACCATTATTCTGTCAAAAAGCACAAAATCTTCTAATCAAATTTGAAAGTCTTAGATTTGATTAAAGTTTCCATTTAACTTAGAAATAAACACAAATAACTATATTTAAGTCTTTCCAAAAGTTTTCAATACAAGCTCACAAGTCGTCACACAACGTGTTGTAAGCTTGTAGACCTTTGAAAAATGTTTTCCTATAATGCCCATAATAGGGATGCCAGGTTCTAAGTGGCAAGAAAACAAACAATCTTAGCTGCATAATTGCAGATAGAGAGGTCATCCTAAAACTCAAATGATGGTTGATATATTGGTCAAACCGATATTGGTCTGGTAACCCCAGCACCCAGAGAGGTCCCAGATGAACAGGGGAGAACATGATGCAGAAAGGCCCCATGAAGCCTCAAAGCCAGGACCTTTCCTGCTGTGAGACGGTGGTTTTATCTCCAGTAGAGGGCAGGGTTGTCTCATTGTGCAACTCTTCCAATAATCCACAACACACTGACACACTGACATTCATACACAGTGACACTTCAAAATGCTATAAGAGTAGAAATAATAAATGTAAACATACTTTAAAGGGAAATAAAACAGCATAGAAAGAATAAAGGTCAAAGTGGAATTTTAAGTAGTAGACCATTTTAATAAAAGTGGATAACAAATGTTTTTAGCCTGGATTTAAAAGTAATCAGATTTGGAGAAAGTCTCAGATCCTCTGGATAAACGCTACCTCACCACTCTGGGAACAGTGTGTGATCAGGTCCCAGATGACCCCACATGTCTAAAGGGTCATATTCGAAAAAGCAAGTCAGAGATGAATTTTGGCCAGCATTGAGTGACTTAAGCCACGGTATTCTAAAATAAATTCTGCGAATCACTGGGAAGGCAGTGCATAGATGTTAGAACTGGTATCAGAGTTGGTGAGAAGAGAGTTACTCATTCAGACCAACTAATCATAGTATGCCTTTTGGATAAGTGTTACCTTTGACATTGGCCACTTGCTTGCCACTGGTCTGGCTGTAGAGGCTGAGCTCACTGGTGACAGGATCCTGTATCTTGATATAGTTGGGCAGGAACAGAATGACCTCCACCTCTCGATTGGCCAGGTGTCGCCCACAGCTGATGCCCTGGGCTCCCTGGATGTGTGGCCCGCACAGCAGAGCTACTGTGGGCTTCTGGTGCACATTCTTAGGGGTGAGCCTGCGGACAAGTTTTTTTTTTTAAAGAGACACCTTAGTCACTGTGCGAAATAAACAGGTATCCATTTACAAATCCTGTAATGATAGTTTAGAGCAGGGACAGAGAACTCAATAGGTTGTGGTGATAATTGGGAGGGCAGTGAGAAGGACATTCACATTCAAATATTTAGCCGACACCCTTGTCCACAGTGACTTACATACAGTAAATAGGTGAGGGTTCTGCTAAAGCAGCGTTCCCCAAACATTTGATCACAGACCCGTTTTCACCAGTACTGTAAATATCCATTTAAACCTTTCCTAAAGAAAAGATAAACATTGTTTGAACATTGTTCAAAAACATTCTGAAATGATCATTATCAATAGACGACAGTCTCACAATGCTATTATGCTCTCAGCAGGCCCAATTGACCTCAAATTTGGATCAAGATGGCAAAGAGGAAAATATCTAAGTGACTTGAAAGAGGGTTCATTATTAGAGCATGGATGGCAGGAGCTTCTGTCACATGTACACTGCTCAACTGGTCAATAGGAAAACAGTGCCTGAAGTTGCAAGAATCTGCCTCATGGTGGCGCTAGAAGGGGGGCATGTGAGAAATGAGGGGTGGAGGTTGTGGTTTGGCAGCCAAGGAGCAGACAGTGTGTCGGGACACATCTTTGGGTCGCGTACAAATTTTGATGGGTCGCGAGTAAATATATTTTTCTGTTACGTTTTTAATAGTAGTGAAAATAGCAGATCTACAAGCTCACAACGTGATGTGGTAATAATAAACTGCTATTTTCTCTAGTTTGGGTCCCAGGCAAACGTTCAATTTCTCTTTTGGGTTTTGAGCTAAAACGTTGGGAAACATTGCACTAAATGGTTTGGAGAGTATGAAAATGAGTCATGTTAAGCATATGCTATAGCCTGGGCAGTCACCAGATCTCAACTCAAACTAGTTCCTTCGAAACAGTGTGGGCTCGCTTCCACCCAAAAAATAATAGTAAAAAGTGTCAAGGTCCCAGGCAATGCTCTTTCATTTTACAGATGCAAAATGGTAATGGAACTACAATGCAGACAAGCAGTGTTATTACATGAACTTAACGATATGATTATTAAATCAAAATCAAATTAAAACATAATGTTGACGGGTAAACAAACAACACAACACAAGTTCAAGACCAGTAGCATGTTGGGAATTGAAGTTATGGCTGTTTAAAAACCAGGCAATTGGAAGAAAGAGGGGGCGGGGCTTCAGCAATTACAGTCCGTCTCTATTGGTGGTCTAAGTCCAGTAACCGAGTTTTGAAGCGGTACCATGCTGTGAACTTGAGTTACGGCTGTTTAAAGACCAGCCAATAGGAAGACAGAGGAGGTACCCGTGTGCGACTGTGCGTGTATACACTTTGAGAACCAGCAATGGACCCCCTGGAAACACATCACGGACCCTCAGGGGTCCTTGAACCACACTTTTGGAACCAGCAATCGATCCGCTGGAAACCCCTCAAGGATCCTCAGGGGTCCCTGAACCACACTTTGGAAACCAGCATTGGACCCCTGTAAACCCCTCAAGGACCCCCGGGGTTCCCTGAACCACACTTTGAGAACCAGATAAATAGCCAATGACAAGCTTTTTCATAAACAGCAGATCTACAAGCTCACAACACTGCACATTGTAGATCAGCTTCTTACAATTAATATTAAGTGGTTCATCTATGTTTTGTATTAATAATAAAATTTGCAAAGTAACAAGTAACTGAAGCTGTCAAATACTGTAATTGTAGTGGAGTATAAGTAACAAAAAAGTAAAGTAAAGGTACCTCAAAATTGTACTGTAGGTACAAATACTTGTATAGTACTTGAGTAAATGTACTTGCACACATGTCCACAGTAAATTGAACACATAACATTACAGTTTGAATGGTGTTTCCAGGTGTAAGTATGTAGGAGTTGAATCGCGTTTTGAGGAGAACTTATAAATAAATATTGAAGATAACATGCGTGACGTGTTAGACAGCACTGAAGGAATATCTTTTGTAACAATGGTGTTCCATCCCTCCAGTAGGACCAATATCTTACTAAAGACACTTTTGTTGTTCTGTGTAGTGTGTATTAAGATTGTGTACGTCATCATCTCTTACATCCACGTCAAGTGTTCTGGGCCTGGAAGCGTCCCACAGTTTGACTTATGTGTCAGTGACAGAGGTCACCAGTAAAGCTAGAAGTACCACAACATCTGGTTTAAAAAATGTTAGGCCAACACCCAAAAAGGTCACTTCCAAGACAGCCAGCGGCCTCCAGGGTTTGTCTGATAGCCAAGTAGACAACCATTTATCTTTTTAACGGTCCTCGACAGTCTAAATGCCTATTAGAGGTTCGCAAAGGCCCTGAATCGGCAGGATAAGTTGACAACCCGATATGGAAACTAGATTTAAGCAGTCTGAGAGACTCAATGCATTCCACAGACTGCCTATTACCCATAACTGGGATTAATAGTGACAGTATACAGTATACCTTCCATTAAGTGTTTTGGGGGTGGGCTTATGTTTTCTGACTTTATTGATGGCACATAGTTTGGCAGGAAACGGGGAAAGACGGGCTAGGGACACACAGCATAGGTCATTAGATCTGTCTGCCTCAGGAATCTAACCCGGGACTCACCGTCAGAGCCTATACAGTATATGGCCTTAACCACTAGGCCATCAGCACTCCTCCCAAGCAGGGTGTTCTATAAAGTGTGCAATGTATGGACCCCCTTCCATACCTGGTGAAGTATGATGTGCGCAAGTGCCAATGATAGTGCGGTGGACAAATGGGGATCTTCCATGCTTTATGAAATTGGCAACCAATCATAACTTCAAAGGAATATGCTAATCATTGAACAGCTGAAAGGGAAATGGTAAAGCAGTAATTGAAAAAACACAGCCCCTCGTGTATTAGAAGGCCAATATCAGTCAACAGAACCAAGGTCAGGGGTTTTCAATGAATCTAACAGTTAAAATGGAGATTGAAGTTACAATAGGTTTATATAGGAAGGGGGCGTGTCTAACAAAATTAATATCCCATTTCTAAATATTGAATCAAGCAACTTAACTGTTTGTGGTGCACACAAAACATGTTTGAAAGTGAAATGTCCCTTTAATAACGGAGACAGTGAAGCACTACGGCACTGGGCTTTGATAGCAGGATCACAGCGGTGTAACTGTGAGGACAATAAACCTGTTTGTTATACGACACTGGGTGCTAGGGTGCTTTGATCTCAGAAAACTACACTGCCCAACTCCAAAAGGTGGATTTAAACAATCTAAATCTGTCTATATCAGCACTCCGATTAGGGTCAATGGTTTGTGCTTGACTGCAGACGACATGTCAGTGTAAGCATTACAAACATAAAATTCAGTGCGTACAGAGGACTATCTTGTAAAAAATATATTTTGTCTCCTAAATACTCATACACCGACCGACACATATTGTGTTGTGATGTTCAGTCTGGGAAAATTGAACCGTTGAGTAAGAAGTGTCTGTCATTAACCCATTAAGACATTAAGGGTTTTCTGAAAAACTTATGTTTCTTTATCTGTGGTACTCAAAGTTTTTAATGTCAAGGACATTTTGACTGACATTTTTTTGACAACATTTTTCAAACACTAAACATTTTTCAAAAATGTTCAAAAATAGCAGATGTACTGTACTTGAAGCTTGCTGCGTGGCACTAAGTGGCACACTGTGACCTTGTATATATCTGACATTTTTGAATAGCCAATGCTAACATTTTAAATTGTATAGATGTTTTTTAACTCTTATACTGCTTTGGACGTTCCTGTTCGCCCCAATTCTCAAGAGACCTCCGCGCCAATATGGCGCTCGTTCGCGTTCGTTCGTTCGTTCGTTTACCTTGTTGAAGCTGATGAGGGGTCGCGCCGCCGTGTACTGTAAACACATTTTCCGCGGTGATGGTGTAAAAAATCCATTATGCGTTAACATCAACGGAGACCAATTCACTTCCTTGTTGATTTCCTCTGGCTGTAAGGCTCTGTGGCCAGTGACTGGTCTGAATGTACGGCAACACATAACAGGCAAATTCACATTCATTCTCGCATGACGCCGCCCTCTGCTGCCTGGCAGACCAAAGTGCACTATTGCACAATCAAAAAAATAAAATAAAAAATAAATAAATGTCTGTCTATC
This sequence comes from Nannobrachium achirus, assembly GCF_963921795.1. NCBI lineage: Eukaryota > Metazoa > Chordata > Actinopteri > Myctophiformes > Myctophidae > Nannobrachium > Nannobrachium achirus. Next base: position 25,761,392 of record NC_137816.1, on the reverse strand, counting down.
TACTATAACGTCGCAAAGGTAAGCCGCTTTTTGATGGCACCAGACCCAATAAATAAATAAATAATCTGGCAGTAGGAGAGTTAACGAACACATTTAAACATGGCATTACTACCAGAGGGACCGCTCTCCTTTAACGCATCATTACTTGATCAATTGAGCAATGTTACACAGTAGTCAGTCGTTAGTAAATAAAACACAATTCAAGCAATTGTTACTGTAATTTGCTCTACGGCTAAAAAGTGTAGTAAACCTGCGTCAAAACATTTTTTATTTTTTCAGTTGAAAATGTTCCCGAGTGACACGGTCATGCAATGAAGGGTTATGTCTTACTGCATTGGAAAATCTCCTCCAGCCTATGTAAAGCGACATTTGTCGATGAGCTTTTACGTAGGTTGGTGGCGAATTTTCCAGCTCAAGCTATCTGCACACAGAACACAACGGAAAGTGTTCCGAGTGTCTGATTTTCTCATACTCACAACAAGTGAAGTATACTTCCCCTTTAATTGCAAAGTTAGACGTTTAGATCATTGTGAAACTTGAAACACTTGATTAATTGTGCAGCCCTAGCTCACATTACACACAACTAATGCTTTGGAAATCCCACACAAAAGGAACAATCATCTTACTTAAGACATCCTTGACCTGCCATGCAACAGTGAGTACTTATGCCTTCCACTGTTAGCATATCTACTACAAGCTGATGTGTCAAAAACATTTTCACCATAAAAAGGATATATCCGCTTAAAAATGGAATGAAAAATATGTTTTTGCCACCAAAGAAAAGTATTCTTAAATTTCACCATAAGCACAGAATTCATGCATGATGAAAAGAAGAGTGGTCAGACTGGGCAGTGGGCACTAAGGAAGAGAGGGCACCTCAATGTCAAATTATTGATGCCTCAATAGGGTGTGCCAAATGTAGTTCTAAGAGCGGCCATTTCTTGGGTCAACACAGCCTTACACAGGTGTTCTGATTAGACTATAGCATTAGTTTTATGCAATCAAACAATTGAAACACCTGTGTTTTGACCCAAGAAATGGCCGCTAAGGACTACAATGACGTAGTCGCTGGCACACACTATAAATGATTTGAACATGCACAGCAAAACAGCATCAGACTTAAATTGACCCTTCACCTTCTTGTTGATGCCGAAAATGATTGGACATGCAGGTTTTGCAGCAATAGCAGAAATATTGACTATTTCTCTGCCAAAGATGAGAAATCTTGTTAATTTGTCCTACTGTAGGTCCATAATAATAATAACAGAATCGTATTTTTCTCTGCTTCCTAACTCTCACTCTGTGTTTGTGTCTGTGTTTGAATTAAGACCTTAATTGTTAAATGTTCAATCATGTTCTTACATTTTTGGACCAATTTATATAAAGGGGCCCACTCTTCCTGTTCCCTTCATGCACCACAATACGTTATCTTTATAAAACGAGGCCTAAGGCAGCCCCACTCACCTGTTGGGCCCACCCAGCAGTGTGAGAGCCATCTGACTCGCACACACCCCCGTCATCTCTAGTCTGCGCTCCAACGACAGGCCATGGCGCTCCGCTGCTGCCAGCACACGCTTGTGGAGCTCATAGGACACACTTGGAACCACCAGCCCCGAGTCTGAGGAGAAAACATGGAGCGAAGTGGAGGGTGGTGTGATTTACATGGATTTAAAACAAAATAAAATCTTACGACTGAAAACAATGTGTCCTATTATGCGATTTGTAAAACCATGTGAAAGGAGCCTCCCACACTAGTGCCGTTTCCTAAACAACAAATATATGAAATTATGTTTTAGTAATATTGTTTCTGCTGCATTACATACTGCAAACCAGGTGAAGAAATCACAGATTGAGGCTTTTACCTTTACTTTTATGAAATTTCCGAGACTGTTAGGGTTTCATGGAAAATCCTTCTAAAGATATTGCTAGTTTGACGACCTCAAAATCAGCATGCTTCCATAGAAGACATGCTGGCTATGGAATCCAAATGACTGAAATCAGTTGTGGCGACTGAGAACTTAAATCCATGGGTTTATAAAGAGTGAATAAAGTAGAGCATTGTTGTCCAGAGAAGTTGACATTTTCTGTTGGTTCTGTTTGTGTGTGTTTGGATGCATTCGATTTGTTCAGCAAATGCATATCATTTCTGGATATGTACTAGAAGAAAACAATAATTATCTAAAAAAAAGAAAAAAGGTAAATGAAAATAAAATAAAATAAAAGACAGGAGAAATAAAAGTTCATTGTGAGAATAGCATACAACCATGTACAGTAAGTGTTCAGGAAAGTACAAGATGCTGCAAAACCACAGAGTGCAGCTTTTATTTTTGAACAAAACTCCAAGATGGGGGGGGCGGGGGATACCACTATGAAACATTTTATCTATCTACGTACAAGCAACATTGAGCCAGAAAGACCTTTAAGGTGCCTCCACACCGAAAATACTACAGGAGACTCTTTCTAACTGTTCACAGACTGCAAAGAACTGCAAAAGATTGAGCACATTGTTCTCCAGCCGACTGTACACCGATTGTAGTTAATGTACGCAGTTGTGCGCATGTGCACTGTGTTGCCAGGTCTGCTCGTTATAAGCTACTTTGATCCCGTTTTCCTATAATGTTGCTAGTTGTGGGTTAGCCTGGGCTGGCTTCCAATTTCGGGCTTTTGATCCGGTCGGGAGCGGAAGGGCTCCTACGTTTTTCTGTAGTCCAAAACGGACTACACTTTGGCCGGAAACAACGACCGGAAACAGTTTTAACCGGTACTTGCGCATGCGCTAACTGGGTTGAAACTGTTTCCGGTCGTTGTTTCCGGCCAAAGTGTAGTCCGTTTTGGACTACAGAAAAACGTAGGAGCCCTTCCGCTCCCGACCGGATCAAACGGCCCGTTTAGTAAACGAAGACCAGGCTTTCCCCCAGCGGAAAGCTTGGTGATGCGAGGTTAGTTGTGGGTTACTTTAGTTTGGGCTTGTTTCTGAAGTGTAGTTGCTTATTTGGCCTTGCTTTCAACATTCTTTTAGAAAATAGCTAATGTAATAGAGCTCAATAGGTGAAACTGGTCGCTATTCCTGTGCTTATTTTCATAGACCTGGCCGCTTGTTTCACTCACAGAATCTGGCAACCGGAGGCGGAGATGTTTACTCCTGCGGTGTGTTTTCCTGCAGCGCTCTCACCAAAACAACAGTCAGCACTATTACTAGCGTTGCTTTGGAGTTGATTAGTATAGGAAATTGAGAGTTGAGATTGTGAATATGCTATAGTAAAAATGTGCGACGGAGAAATGTCTTATTTTGGCTTGGTTTTGCAGCAGTAGGAAACTAATGGTCCATTCTACAACTCCCTCAATCCTACCGACGGCCAGGGGCGACTCAACAAAACTGAGCAAGTCCAGTCTTCCAGTTTTCCGTCGATAGCGTTCCCGACCGCTGCCGAAAACCTGCCGATGAGCTCCCTGTCGGCAACAGACGCTTTCCGCAAAACTGAGCAAGTCCAGTCTTCCAGTTTTCCGTCGATAGCGTTCCCGACCGCTGCCAAAAACCTGCCGATGAGCTCCCTGTCGGCAAGAGACGCTTTCCACCGTTAAAAGTGCACTAAAGGTTCAGAATAGTTAAAGCTCACAACGTGTCACACCACATGAGCTTGTAGATCTGCTATTTTAAACTGATTTGAAATTGTAAATGTTTTGACATTTTCAACAATCATGACATGCACAGAACAGGGATGCCTGTGGGGTTTCATAAATATTAACCAATGCAAAGTATTAACAAGTTGTGACTAAATAGGAACTACATTGGATCCATTGGAACAGATACTTATTTCCCCATTTGCTGAAAAGTAACCGTTTGACATACAAGGTTTCTTCCCGACAGAGACATAAAGGAATCCCACACACTACCACAGCTTACAAACTTCTAAATTTTAATGCAAAGTTTTGGTAATAAAGAGGAAAAGGAGCCATCATTAAAGACTATCTGCTCTCCCTAAAATGCCCATGAAAAGCCTTTTCAATGGTTTGATAAGTTCCAGAAATGAGCTCACAAATAAAATATGTCGGATGTCAAAATACAGCTGAATTCAATAAAGAGATCCTCATCGGCAGTATATCTTTCTGCAGTATATCTTCATTGGAGCGGAACCTCCTCGGGGGCAAAAAATAGGAGTCTAAAGGAGCGGCAGTAAAAATACAGTGCGAAGCTCCGACCTCCAGCATAAGGACAAACACAAGCCTCCAAACGCACGCAAAGAGTCTCTCTCAGGAGACGGTAGTTTATGTATAAGCAACACACATCCTCACGCGAGGAACTAGTTCCCCTGGGAAACGCAGACTCCCCCCGCCTCTCTCTTTCCTACAACCTGATCTTTCTCATCACAGAAGATTCTTATTATTTCTTCTCCCGTATCTGTCCTCTTGACACCGTTGTCCGACTCGGGGTAACAAAAGACGAGATTGGCAGCCTTTACAAAACATGACAAACATGAGACGGACACGGTTAAGCCTCCTACTCCCCGCGGGCCCTGCGTTCACACGCACCATATCATGCCACTGCCCCGGTCAACCCTGTGGATCCAGAGCTCCGGGGCTGAGGGCTGGCTCCGGGGCCCCCCACGACGCCCACCACCTCAAGTCAAAACACAAGTTGGCATGACAAATGGGGGACAAACACCTGTGCCTGTATTCTAGTGGCTAGGGGTTAGAGGTGTGTGTGTGTGTGTGTGTGTGTGTGTGTGTGTGTGTGTGTGTGTGTGTGTGTGTGTGTGTGTGTGTGTGTGTGTGTGTGTGTGTACACTACACATACAACCCCATTGAGCAAGGCACTGATCCTTAAGCCTGTGCTGCAGGTAAACCTGCACTGAACCCATCACATGAGCATATCTGCACACAGGTCTTTATTGCGTGCATGCAGCTTTTCAACAGGTTAATGAAAGAACATGATTAGGCCAATTGTAGCTGACAAGGTGGGCCTACTGTAACTTTACACATCAGTTCAGAATATATTTTGAATGACAGTAGGCTAGTATGCCATTGATCTGCCATTGATAAACGACTTACTAAAGGTCTTGGCTGGTTCTACACAAGATTTCATGACCATATCTGTGATAGCCCACAGAAATATGAGAATAAACGTGTGGAACACGTGTTTCTTTCCACCAAGACCCGAAAATGTGGCTTCATGTGCAAGAGTGGAGTGTGTCCTTACGCAGGCCAATGGATTCAGGGCCTGACCTGTGATTAAATGCACTTACAGTGAGCTATACAGTATCTGTGCATCTACTGCAGTTAACAGTGAACAGGTGTCCCAGTTTGACCGGGATTATCCCGGTTTGTGTTTGAGTCGCAAAACAATCTGGAGAAAATATCCTGGTTTTAAACCTTCACTTCCAATCACAGACGTTTATCATGTTTTGTCCCAACCACCTTCCATGGTGCTGAAAGGTGCAGTCACTAGCAGTGTTAATTTTCTTGACTAAGACTAAAAATATGTTATTTAGTCGACTAAGACAATTTCAGATGACTAAAATAGGACTAAAACTAAATGGTGTTATTCAAAACAAGACTAAATCAGAATTTCCTGTCAAATTAACACCAGCGCCCTTATCGAGACATATACAGTATACTTCATTGCATAACGGTATTACGCGTCAAGAGTAGCTGATATACAACTCACATTGCGTCAACAATGCAACCGTTCTGAGCTTGGAGGTCTGCGCGCGACACTGTCGCAGGACGGAGCAAAATTTTGGCTTCATGGACTGCAACTGGGCGAGCAGTAGCAGCTCTGGTGCGATGATCATGATTGAGGGGCGCTCCTCCAGTTCTGATGACAGCGAATGGAGGTGGGGTTTGAAGAACAACTGTTTTGAATCGCCATTATTGTTTATAATTAACAGAAACCAAGGATTACATATGGTATTTCAAGAGTGAGAAACCACAATAAAAATCCTAAACATTCTTCCTCCACACTGGGAGAAAAACAGCATCTGAAAGTTGGATGGAATGCTTTTTTAAATGTGAGTGCAGAGACCACTTATCATGGGCGGTGGGGTTCATCTGGTGCCATCCTGCGCGCGCATATCAGTGTGACGCGGACCATTAAGGCATCTATTGTCCTGCATCCTAGATTCCTAGCCTATCCGGCATACTATGCATACAGTACGTGTGCATACATGTGCATTTTGTGCATGAACATACAGTTCATTAAGGGTCCCGGTTTGAGGTCACCTCAATCAATACTTTTGGGTTGTGTTCAGATATGCCATGGGAGGCCTTTTCAGTAGCACAACACTTAACAGTTACTGCCAAACCCGACTAAAGTCGGGTTTTCAAATCCAACAGTTTACTGCTTAACCCGGATCAACAGTCGGGTTATAATGTTTCCTATTGTAAACCGTAGCATGGGGTCTTTGGCACCCGGCACTGATAAAAAAAACTCTAATTTCCATAATCCTTTGGAAGATTACTTGATCAGGAAATAGGATAGGAACAGTGTAATGATTTTCAGGATGTTATCTCAGAATCTCCAAATCACGTTCTTAGTCAAATCAAGACCTTTTCTAAGGATGACAGGCCGCGGTTATACTATTTATTTTCTGGGTGAAAGAAAAGACTAATCGTCGGCCGTTACCGGAAGTAGAGAGAGACAGAGACAGACAGAGAGAGAGAGAGAGAGAGAAAGACAGGGAGAGAGAGAGACAGAGACAGGGAGAGAGACAGACGGAGAAAGCGACAGAGAGAGAGAGACCTAGGGGTAGGGGGGGATCAAAGTCAAGCAGGGGGAACAGCAGGGCTCAGGGTCCCTTTGACAAATAAAGCTACCGAGAGGCACTTAAGTCCTTAATGGTCTCCTACAGATATCTGGCCTGGAAATGAAGTACACAGTGGCCTCAGTGGGGATACACACATTCACACGCATGCATGTGTATACAGTAGATGCAATAAACCCCCCCAGCCCCACCACACACAAACACACACACACGCAACTAGCACAGTGATTCATGCAAACAGACAGTGATTGATGTTGTGCCTGAACTGAAATGCTCCTTATCTTTTGGCTGGGTCTAATTCCCCTCCCACCATTATTTTGTTGGCACTGTGCAAAGACAGATAATATGTTACAGTGGGGTGAGAGAAACCCAGGACGTGCCGGTCCGCATCCAATCACGCAAAGCGATAAGCGCTGCAAAGTCAACTGCCTCTTGTCATGCAACCTGCTGCCTAAAGTACCAAGCTGGGAGGAAGTGGGGAGTTGAACAAGTTATGCACTAATTGCTTTTCAACCATCACACCAGGTGCAACGGTTTTAATAACTGATAGCTCACTGAAACGGCAGCTACTGGCCCACTCAAACCCTTCACTGTTTGTTCTGTCACATACACACACACACGCCACAGTGTTATACACTCACACACACGCAACATAACTTGCTCAACTGGGTAGCCAGGAGGAGCGTGCAGCGGCAGTAAAATAAACTGAAGTGGAAGCAATCCCTCAAGCATGACGAGGGGAACCACAGGGCAGAAACCAATACACGCTGGCTGGATGCGGGCCATGTGTGTCTGCAGGGGGTGGGGGTGTTGGGGGGGCTAGCAGAGGCTGTGCTGCTGCAGCCCAAAGGCCCATTGTATCACCTCCAAAGGTCTCAGGTTCATTGTGCAGCACATGTACTGTGTTTTTACACACACACACACACACACAGGGTTGCCACCAGCCCCCCACTATTCGGTTGTAAATAAAATTCATTTTTTGCTGCCTCTGCTAGGAATCATTCGTTACTCTCCTATCAATTACACACCCATGTAGCCTTGAATTCATGGAGATTGTCTTGGTTTTTTTTTTTGTCTCCGATGGCAGAGACTCTGCCGGTCATCGAATTATTTTCTTAGGAATAATACAATAAGGCTTCATGGGGCGTGTAATTGATAGAAAATAAGTCAAATGTTAACCACTTTCAACCTGGCAACCCCATTTTGGGAATGCCATTATATATTATAGGCAAGCCAATATAGGCATAGAACGCGTCGCAATGAGACGCATGCAAGTTTGTGCTGCACAATACATAATGTGGACGAACACAAATATAAAAAGTGGTTAGGTTACTGCCGTAGCTCATGAATGAAGGACAAGTGACTTGATGTTGTGAAAATGTTGGAAGGACCAATAAAAGTGTGCATGAAAACATACACTTTGGCTTCTGTTACGCCATAATCACACTGACTTAATCTGGAACATATGTCATTGTGAACTAGGTATACTGCTTAGAGATGGAACTCATCAACAGGCATAATTATTTCCAACAATACTCGCAACATACATGCTCATTGTCATTTACATACATTGTTCTTAGCTCCCATAACGACTACAAACTTGGCTTTGATTCATGGTGCGCCCCAGGTTGTTTGCACAGAGGAGATTTGAGTACACACCACTGGTGCCAATCAAACTGTAGGAAAACAATGGCAGAAACAACTCCACAATAGCGTCAACTTCCAAAGATAAACTATAGCTCATGTATGCCTCCCCCTCCCCTTCTGTTGTTGTTGTTGCACTGTTCTGGTGTCTGGAGTTGTTGTATGCGTTTCCAGGCAAGGTTTTCTAGGTTAGCAGTGCTGCTGCGGAGTGTTCTGCTGCTAGAGGTGATGTTTATGTAAAGGCTGCAGAGCGGCATGTTAATTACAGAGTACACAGGATGAGGATTAAGATGACAACCCATGAGAAGCAGATCTACCCATCCCAGTAGGAGGGGTGGTGAATGAATGCTTCTGCAAAGGCAAGCAGCTGGCCTCGTAAAGGGGGTATGTAGTACCTGGGTTGGTTGGTACCGTTTGACACAATTCCCTTCCATTTGATTACATTTAATTCTAAATTAATACATTCTTCATCACTTCTCACAAATTGCACTGACCTAATTGACCTAACTGACCTTTGATTGGCAGTGAGACACTTATTTTTACCTCCGCTTACCGTTGCTCTGAATGGTTGATGCTTCTTTTTGCCTTGTATTGCTGTACACAACAGTAACCTTAACTGCTGTGCTGCCTCTGGGTGACAGAACGTCCCCCGCAGGATAATAGATCCAGTGATGTCATTACGTGCGCATCCCGCATCATTCAAGTCACCCAGGGACTCATTCTTGTCATGGTCCTGTGGTCCCGGGGATGCGCCTCCATTGGAGTCCATGTTAAAATAATTTACCGGGTCGCGGTAAAAGAAAAACATTTTAAAATGCCACAGACACCACCATTGTTCATGGGTGAAAGCATCCTACTTTACCCTACCTACGTTAATACAAATAAAATCCACGTAGAACGTCTTAAACAGGCAATAGAAACGTCAATGTTTTGATTCCACCGACGTCTGACGCCATTTTGCGCGCTCGAATTCATTAGGGGCACATGTTTTAGTAGTTCTAAGTTCAAACATTTGCCAAATTGTAAAATAAATATAAGAAATAGGCAAACATTTTGAAAATAGCCGATCTACAAGCTCACAGCGCTCAAAAACATTGTATTGAGGACTCATAAAACTTTTCTGGGACCCATTTGAATGACCACCTGTGGGTCCCGGGACCCATTACATTGAAAACCTAGTAACATCACTGAGATCTATCAATCAATAAACAGTGTTGTCCTCAGGTACAAGTAGCATCAGGACCACAATGTCTTACTCTACCACGTGCCTATTACATTTCTGACAAATAAAGTATTCAATCAATAAAAAATAAAACTGCCAAAGCGCAGGTACGTAACAAGTCATAAAGACCTGCTTCCCATATCATTGTGGTAACAATAAAAGGCTGGTTATGTATGGTCCAAGGCGGTCAACTGGTTTAGTAAGTAACTTAACCTACATTCCTGTGCTTTCGACATGGGCAAGAAGGTGTCAGGCAAGGCCTCATGGTTACAGCGATCATCCTTTGATGATAATAAAGCTCGCACGTTTGATCTCAACTACTGTTAACGTAACATTTGTGACTCACTCTAGACACTGACCCTGTTGGGATTCTTTGTGGAGAACAGCATGAGTCAAATATAAATACAGAATGCAGTTAATATGAATTCACAGACTCAACTTGACTGCCTAACGAGCACCTTCACAAAACTGTAATTACTTTCCATAAGACACACACACCCCACCCCAGGAGCGGTTTAAAGACCTAAAGGCTGACTTATTGTTCTCATACCCCCAGACTCCAGTAGCCATACTAGCGTGCCATTCCCTTATCTTGTGCCGTTTTAACCAGTTATGTAATACTTGCTCTTGAAGTATGCAGAGGGAACGGGCTCAGGGCCTTCCCCGTTGAGGGCCGTTTGCTGAGTTGCATTAAAGGACCTGAAGAACAAAGGTCAGTGCTGTGCTAAACAGTAACAGGGTGCCCCCCCCCCCCTTCAACTGTCAAAGTTAAGCAGTACAGCACCAATTTCCATAACCGATCTTTTAATGCACTACACATACTTTACAGTAGGGATGTTAACAATTAATCTGAAATCGATGAATTGCCTTAAGAAATTATTAGATTAAACGATTATAAGTAACCTTTTTTTATAATGAACAATATTTTTTAGAAACTTTTTTTTGCCTAATGGTGTGTGTGATTTCAAATGTGAGCATAACATAATCACTGTAATCCTTAATCATATTCCATCATTCAAGGGCCTTTCTATCAATTAATGAATTAATCGATAAGTAGTTGGAATAACTTCACAAAACAACCTTGGTTCATCACACCCTTCAACCATTTCAACACACTTTTATATACTAAGCTCAATCAAAGCTCTACTGCTCTAAATGTTTAATTTAATAATGTACCGTTTTTTGGATTGTCCAAATGTGACTTACAGTACCTTTTATATTGTTTTCTTTCTTCCATGTTCTTATTATCTCCACCAGGCCAGGAGGCACAATTATATTTTAGCCCCTATCCGTGTATCTGTGTCTGTCTGTGCCTTACTTTGTCAAGGAAATCGCTGGACCGATCAGTGCCAATCTTTCGTGGACGCTGCCACAAGGCCAAGGAATACACTGCACCCAAAACTCAGTCTTGCGGTGGAGCAAAGAATGACAAAAACGAATATGCTCTGATTTGGAAGCTCAAGGGCAGAGAAAGGGAGGCCGGCCCAAAAACACCTGGCGGCGAGATCTCCAGGCAGAACTGGGATGCACCTGGTCACCGAGAACTCTGGAGGTCCCTTGTCGATGGCCTATACCCTGGTAAGGGTGTCAGGCTAAGTGGAAGTGGCCAAAATCTCATGAACGCATCCTCCAGTCGACCCACATTAATATGAGGGACTTCTACAGAACTCAGAGCCAAAACAGCGATTTCATTAGTGGTGCCCCTATACAAATGCTACAAATGTATTGCAGAAACACTGTTTAGCTGAGGCAACAACACTAAGAGTACGTGAATGGAGGTGGTCTACACCAGGGGTTCCCAAACTTTTTTGTTTCAGGGCACCCCATAAATATTTTTTCTAATCCGAGGTACCCCTATTATTATAATTATAATTTTCACTCACAGCACCTTATATTTATAGCATGTTGTCGTGGAAACCTTGTATGTCCAAAACCGTCTGTTTTGTATTTATCATCTATAAAATGAACTAATCTAGTGAAAACAGCAGATCTACAAGCACAGGCGTTGTGTGCTTGTAGATCGGCTGTTTTCACTAGTTTTGTGCGACAGTCTTGTATGATGAAGCAGGAGATAAGAGGTTTCTACCTGACAGTGACGATATTTTAGTAATTATGTTGTGAGGAAAACATTGAGATAATAGCCATTTTGGTTAGAACTGACTGAAAATAACTTTGTACTTCAAGTTTAAAATGATGCTAAATATTTTTTCAAGCGTCCAAATAAATTCCAAATATTATCAAATTATCTCGCGGCACCTCTGGACTGCCGTCACGGCACCCCAGGGTGCCCCGTCACCCACTTTGAAAACCCCTGGTCTACACACTGCTGTCCCTGTGGGCTAGCAGGACATGATGGGTGTGTCTGACCTTAGGGAGAGGGTAGCTGCGATTAGAAGGAAAAGGGTGAGGCTATACCTCTCAAATCTTGCCTGGGCCTGTGTTGAGCGACCCTGTATCTCTCATCATAGACGGAGATGGGCATCGCTGAAAATATCTACAGTTTGATTACTATGGCAATCACTCTGTTTGTTCAGCGATCTATCATTGGATTGTGAGCAATGTCCGCAGGCTCACGCCTACTCAAAGAACAAGGGTCGTCGCATAGAGGCAGTCATTTTGCATTCAGATTGGATTGAAGGGTCTTTTTAAAATTCCAGTGATTTTCATAAGGGCCAGCACCTCAACACTGTAAGAATCCAGTTGCAATAGTGTAAAAGTTCCAATTTTTCACTGTAAAATCCTGAGGGACAATTTAACCAACTCTAAAAGTGAAAATGTTTCTACCTTTATGGGTCAGTCTATTAGGCTAGAGCTCCACAAAAAGACGGCGTCATTCAATAAAACAGGTGACAGGTGTATATTGAAATTATACAGTTACCATCAAAATAAAACCAGAACCTCACAGCATATTGAATGATGTTTATAGAAGTTCTCTCTATTCTTATTTATCTTTGCCGCTGCCTTAGATTTTTTTCAAAGCTTCTGCCCTTGTAACTGCATTACTTTTATCGTACAATTGTGTTACCTTTGCTTGTTGTTCTATGTAAAACACATTGAATTGCCGTGTTGTTGACATGTGCTATAGAAATATAACTGCATTGCCTTAGTGTGCACACACACACATGAACTTTTTTGTGTGTGAAATGTGCATGTGTACAACATGTGAGTGTATCCTCCTTACCTGTGCAGTACTCCTTGCCTCTGTGCTGGGGCACAGTAATCTGGCGATAGACGACAGGTTTGGCTGCCAGGATGTTCTCGTCGTGGCGGTAACGGGCAGGGGTCCGCTCGTTTGGCATGCTGCGCGTGCGCGCCCCGTTGCAGTTCTGATCCGCCTCTTCGATCTCTGAGAACACGGCGGCTTTGTCGAACAGGGCGAGGTTCCCCTCAAAGTCAAAGTCCTCGTCCAGGTCCTCAAACACGGTGTCTCCGAAGCACTCGTAGTTCTTGGGCCTTGCGTGGGTGCCGCCGCCGTTCCTCACACCGTTCTTCTTTGCCGTAGCCTGCTGTGCCGCCGTTCCTCGGCCAGTAGAGGAACCTGCATGAAAGAAACCATACACTGAGGTGTTCACATTTTTTGGTTTCCGATTCCTTGATATATAAACAAGTTGAAACATGCTTCTCAATTATTAGTTTGTTATTAACACATTGGAGCCATCTAACCCCAATTATTTGGCTATAGAGTGCCATCATTCACTTACGCTTTATTTTGAAGAGCCCAAAAGAGCCCTAGAAGCCACGTGCGTGTGCATGCTGTGTAATCTGACGGTTTTAAAATGGACATCAGACTGTTTGCATTTGGTTGCAAAACTAAAATCCTAACCGCGGCTTATCGTCAAGGCCCAGTGTCGCCGTGAAAAAGGGCGGCTCCCTGCCTTCTTGGCGTTCTGAAAGTAGATTCCGAAATAAAGCCGTTTCTTTGCATTAGCATAGACCCGGAGTCTATGGAGAATAGACGCTCCATGATGCTTGTGGCCAAGTTGCATGATGGGATATGTAGTATTTTTTTGCTCAACAGCCGCTACCGCAGGTTCCGTTTACCTGGTAACCAGGTAAGACATCCCCAGACGTCTTAACGGTGAGTCGGCGACCATTAACCTTTGACCCCAATACGCCTGTGGATATCTTAAGGAAGAAGTGGCATCCGCTCTGCTAATCAAAAAAGTAATTAATATAAAAAATAAATCACAAAAAAAGAGAAACGACAAGACAAGTTGTATTTGGAAATGATATGCGCTTTTATGGTTGACTTAATTCTAATCCTTGTAAATAAGATTTAACATATGTAGGAGGAAAGTGTTTTCTAAAGCTGCAGTGAGCCACCTAAACTGCCTCTTATTCCTTTGGATCCCCCCACTTGGCATCTTGGTTGCATTTTATTTCTCATCTTGGCGGTCATATCAAGCACAAAAGATGAACATTTCCTGGAAAGCCATTGAGCCAGTCCAAGTAATCACCTTCCTTCCAAGAAAGAGTTATGCATTCCATCATACCTCAAGGATTACGAATGGGATAAACTACCTAAAACAGCAGCTGTAAGGTTCAAATTACTAATATATTTCTAACTCCTGTGTGACTTTCACTGATAAAGCCATTTACTTCTTCAAAGCTAGCTTGTACACAGACGCAGGAGAAATCACTATAGCCGCAAACAAACACAAATCAATTATCTATCTGCGTGCCACTCAACATTTTCACAGTTTACATACATGCATGCACAAACAAAATAAAACAAAATGAACCAAGATGGGAACACACACAAAAAAAAAGGACAAAACTGGAAAAACCTGGCATTCAACACAGGCCGCAGTGCCTGAGCTCTCACGCTAAGCTACAGACAAGAAAGCCACGGTCGCACGCTAATGTCACAGTGACAGCTAAGGTACTCTCGGCCCTGTCACGCAAGACACCGGGACGCTCAGTCAAAATAGACTGCCATTCATACAAAAGGCGCTAGCGAATCAGACAGCCATCTATAACCTGCCACTGTGTCACGACTACACAATAACAATAACCTGACCTTACATTACTACCGGTCTTAAATGACAGACAACTGATCCATGATCTCTTGTGTTCATTCAGAAGAGAGTTGAACAACATATAGAGCAGCTACACATTTTTGCAATTAATAGTTATGAAATGAAATCAAATTAATATTTTATTGTTTCGTTTAGAGATCATTTTCTTTATTATCATAAACAATCCAAAGAACAATTTAGTACTGATGTGGAAGCGAAACGAACCCTCCACACATACACACATCAAAAGCTAGGTCCTTTTTCCTTCTTTTTTTAAATGGGAGGACTATGTGGCTATTCATCAACAAAACCTTTTTGTCAATGGTTGAACCAGACGTCTGAATGAACTGGGCAGCTTTCCAAGTCAAGCAAACTAGTGAATAGCAGTAATAAAGTAGTGAGATTTATGAGGACACTGAGGATCAGTCTTGATGCCAGAGAAAACATTGTCACAGTATGTTGCTGCAAAGCACAAAAAGTGTTTATTGCTGAAGAACGTGCCTAGATCTGGACCATGTTGACTCAATCCTAGATTATATATGTTTTAATTCAAAGTACATAACCAATCCTAACCCCACATTTAACAGCATTGCATTTCAATGTTCAACGTTGCAGCCACCAATGTGTCAGTGGTTTGCATAAATGTACAACAGTAAGGTTTCTTCTCTGGCAATTGGGTCACTGGGGATACAGCAGTATAAATAATAACTAGCTAAACTGTAAAGTATTTTTACTAGCCAATGCAGCTTATCAAGGAAAGCCTTCTCCTTAGTTTGCAAAGCACCCTTTTATTTTAGCATGCAGCTCTATATAATTGACAACATCAATGATGAACTGACATCAATGATATAATTAATATTCCAGAATAAATAACCATTAAAACGCCTAAGGGCAAGGTCGCGCCATGTCTTGGCCATCTGGCCAGTGATGTATATTGGACAAGTTACCCATATATACAGTAGAGACCGATGATATATTAGAGTCCTTCAAGCCCGACGGGACCCGACCACGGCTCGGCCCGCCAAAACGAGTCAGGCTCGGGCCGTTTCTATATCTCACCAATGGGCCTAGGGCCGGGCCGGGCTCAGAACCATGCTTGGAACATTTCGCGCTGTAAATGTCACCCTAGACTAGAGCATGACGTCTCAGTATGTGCATAGCTAGAATGGAGGGGGTGTGTGAGAGGCAGCACTCTAGGCTATGGGTTCTATTACGCATCTATAGCTCTCATTGGTCGTGTTATGGGTACATTAGCCAAAGAGCCGCCGGCCACAACAAGCCGAGGGTTTTTCTTCTAGACACAAGACTGTGACTGTCACACACTCACAAACTGTGTGTGTGTCTGAATAGACGGCCAGACGGGAAAAGTAGGAGCACTACTGTAGAATCACTGTCATTTCTCAAATAAATTGCCCTGTAATTCATATTGTATTAGTTCATTACGGGATGCGTCTTTAGTAAACCGGACGATACTCCATCTTTTACAAGATAGTTTGTCAACATGGCAAGCCGACAATTATCTATGTCTAATTTTCTGTTGCGAGGATAAGGATATACAACAAATGGTGGGTCAGATGCGCATCAGATACGCTCCGTTGTTTAACAAGACAGCTCTCTTAATGTTAACATGTAATGGGCTCCTCATACGGATACAATACATTTATTTTATTCCATTGCATTGTAGTGACTCGACTCGAGTGGACTCAGTGAGGGGCGAGTCCCGAGTCCCTTGGTCCGAGACTGTGTCAAGTCCAAGTCAAATTAAGGGCGAGACAGAGTCAATGAAAAATTGGACTTGAGTCCTGACTCGAGACGAGTCATTGACTCGAGTACTACAAAACTAGAGTGTGTGTGTGTGTGTGTGTGTGTGTGTGTGTGTAATGACGTAGAAACCTGTAGTCTATGGAAAGCGAGGGTAGGTCCCGAGGTGCAGGCAGAGTAACAAAATTAATCAAACCAGGCGGCAACTAAGAAATGCAACACAAAAATCTTTCTTTTGGTGTCTGTCAAGGGGTGCGCTACGTGGATTTTCTCTGCTCTGCACATTCCAGAGCCGTGCACACTGCACAGACTGCACACACAGGCACACATTAGGGGGGGACATTGGTACCACACTTGCAATTTCCCCAGAATTGGACCTTTCTAGTTCTATAAATGTCCTAGTCTGAAGATCTGCCTGACGTGGCTTGGCATTCTTGACCTTACCCTCAAGTCTCAGAGGGACAAAGTGATGGTGAGAAACAGGAGGCATGGCCGGAGTAACAGGACATTGAGATGGTGTGTGAGGGCTGTCATCACATGGCCCTGGGGGGAAATGTGTTCACATGCAAGGCAAAAACCAGAGGAAAATCTCTGTGACGTCTAATCTAGGAGAGGAAGCTAAAGGGAAGCACAGTGACAGGTCATAAACAGCTGTATGAGTTGAGGGATAGAGCAGGGGCCTTATGTCTTAAGGCTCGAACACACTGTACGATTCGGAAGTGTCAGACTCATCTTATCGTTTAAGTACGTATTTCACACTATAGGAGTCTTCTTGAAATCGGCTGTCAAATATTGTTGTGGTTTTCACACTATAAGATTGATCGCCGACAAGGGATTACACACTGCCAGATATTTCACCAGGATGCGATCCCCGATACATAGCCAACATTACATTTGTTATCCTGACTACTAATTGATGTCGAATTGGCCCTAATGGCATGAAAGAGGTCTCACAGCACATGGTTGGTTTGCAACTTTCGCATGCAAATAGCTCCGATCATTGCCTACGTTCTTAGCTACTTCCCCTGCCGTTACTGTACTTATTTTTCAGTAGAACCGCCAATCCAAACAATATGCCCATAAAAGGGGATCCTGACTACTAATTGAAGGCCAGGCCGAATTGGCCCGAATCACATGAAATAGGTCTCACAGCACATGGTTGGTTCTACAGACACGCAGATAGTTCAGATCTTTGCCTACGTTCTTAGCTACTTCCCCTGCCGTTACTGTACTTGCATGATGTACAAAACAACATTTTTCAGTAGAACCAATATGCTCATAAAAGGGGACAAGGACTGAGAGATACAGAGATCTCCATATATGGGCACATATCTCCACACACACACACACACACACACACACACACACACACACACACACACACACACACACACACACACACACACACACACACACACACACACACACACACACACACACACACACACACACACACACACACACACACACACACACACACACACACAGTTTGTAATGACTTGTCCAAAATAGGGAAGTTGTGTTTAAAGTCATTCATACTTTCATTTATACTTTGTCACATGGAGACTGTTGATCTACAAAAATGACATACTTTGAATTGAAAATCAACTCCTATGAACACCATATCAAGGGCCATCAGTTTGATGGCATTCTCTCGAGACAGAGTCTGGAAGAGTGACAAACTGAGTGGTCGTTCCCTTTTCTTTGACGATGGCTTGCCAGATTGGTTCGATGGCTACCACAAACTTTGTTCAGTATGTTGCACTGAATAGCTTGCTGTTATAGGCAAACAATATCAAAAATCACAATGCATAAAGCATTATGAGGCTGTAGATCGGCTATATTCCAAAAAACATAAAATAGGGCTACAAAGTGGTTAACCGTTGACTGGGCTCCTGTGTCCAAATGCCTGTGAATCTGCTACAGCGGTCAATGAGAACTATTTTCAAAAGGGCAGATGAGGAGGTCCTTCACCAAAAGTGTCATCATTAATGAGGCATTTTGGGTCCATGGGTTGTTGGCTCCAATTAGCCACGTCATTCATGAAAGCTCTCTCATTTCCAAATACTGTCAGATAATCAGGCAAATCAGGCCAAACTTGTGCAGTCTGCAATTTCATTCAAGTGTCCTCATCTCCACAGGCTTTGTGGCCAGAGGATGCATGCATGGCATTGCGTGTGAAAGGGGTCAGCCCAGCCCACACCACTCAGCACTTTGGCCCCTTTGCAATTTTTGTTTCAGCTCCTGGGCCAGTGGCCCAAGAGAAAGAGAAAGACTTTTCCCAAATCACAAGGTAAACAGTCCTTCCACATTTGATATCGCCTCGGCATTCCAAGCGCACTGGGACACAACACAGCTTCCTGGGGATGGGGGGGTTTCCTGTGCTACGAAGCAGTGAGGGACGGAGGGAGGGAGCAGGGGAAGAGACGAGAGAGGGGGGAGAACCAGGGCACTATTGCACATAAGCCAGCCTTTACATAACCTCTCTAGGAGCAGAGACGGAGTGGTGTATGATGGGTGTGTGGTGGTGGGTGTGTGTGTGGGGGGGGGGGGGAGTGTTGTTTATTGATCTTAGTCACACACATATTGTAAAGAGGAACTTTGGTACAACCCTTTAGCACGCTATGGGAATATCAGGGAAGTCATAGCAAACAGTGGCCCTGCTCTGGTTTGTTATCAGGAACTGGTGACACAAGGGAGGAATACATGTTATGACTGTTACTGGCCGTTAGCGTGCTATTTATTACCACTCAAGTGTTATTTGCACAATCTTGGACTACTCCCCGTCTGTGTAAGCCTTGGCACACTACTCCAACGACACCTAGTCTTATATCACAGTATGTAACCATCTACATACATACAGTACATGAAAAGTGTCAAGACAACTATAATAAGACTTAATTGAAAATCAATATATATTACTGCCCAATTTGTAGAATGTATATGTACGTTATAATAAGAAGAATACAAATTAAATGGGCAAATTAACTGTATATTTTCTCACGACTGGGAAAATATGCTGATACAGTATTATACTGTCAATATGCTGCCATTACACTGCTGTCTAGTTAAATAAGGCATAATCATCAGTCGTTTCCATGTTGAAAGAATGTTACCCACCTTTAGAGATTAGCTATTTCAGCAAAATAAATATATACATTTATATTTTAAAAGTATTACATTTTCAATTTGTCTGCAATATTTCCTTACAAAGCCTAAAAGGTCAACAGAATTATAAAATAAAATCTCCCAAAGCTGAAATCACAAAACACAATTAATCCATTAAAACCGGGAAAGTGTCTTGTCATTTTACATCTAACCTGCCACAAAAAGTTCGGAAATCTAACTTAGGTCGATTATATCTCCCCTTTAATAAACCCAAATGGTATTGTGTTTTATATCATTTTCATCGTTGATTTGTCACCTTTACAACGAGGTACAGCTTGTAAGCATTGGGCATTCGAGGCATGAGCTACACAGCCAAGCGTGTGGGTAGCGCCGACCCAAGATTTGCCAACTTTCTGTCCATTATATCCCCCCTTTAATTGTGCCAAATGGTATTGTGTTTGATATAATTGTTATCGTTGATTCGTCACCTTTACAATGAGGTACAGCTTGTCAGGAACTGGCATTCGTGGAATGAGCAACACAGCCAAACGTGTGGGTAGCGGCGTAGCGCCCCTCCAAAAATGACCTGGCAGGCCTGCAATACTGTTCTTTTGGTGTTCACCTTTGTTACTTGGGGCATTGAATGATTGCACTCTCTCACAGTAATAAGGAAACGAAAAAAACAACACATATTGTCAATTTTTACACTTTGTTAATGTTAAGCTCAGTGTCAGGGAAGCCCAAAACGAGAGTAAATGCCAGCAGAACAGTATATTGCAAGCCATTTTGGCAAAATTCTGGTCGGCGCTACCCACACGTTTGGCTGTGTAGCTCATGCCTCGAATGCCCGATGCTTACAAGCTGTACTTCGTTGTAAAGGTGACAAATCAACGATAAAAATGATATAAAAATACAATACCATTTGGGTTTATTAAAGGGGAGATATAATCGACCAAAGTTAGATTTCCAGACTTTTTGTGGCAAGTTTATATACAGTATGTTGTACACCAACACACACAAACACACGTGTCACGATTCTTCACAAATTGCAGATATAAAAGCTCATAGCACGTCACTTCATGCTAAATGAGTTTGTGAACATTTGTGCAAATCTTTTGAAAAAGATCTGGCGGTTCCAAGCACAAAATATTTTGAGCGGCCTTGGCATGAAATGATTTGAGAACCATTGACATAGCAACATAGGTTTTTCTGAAAACTGTCCTCTAAACTGATTTAGAAGATTTATACTATCGGCCTCAGGTCTTAACTCACTTAGCGCCGAGCGAGCCAGATTTCAATATGAATCTGCGCTTATAACGCCAGGAAATAGCTATATTGAATCCCCAAAATCACATTACATAACCAGGTACACGTGCCTGCGAATGCCACAAGATGACCACTAGAGTGGTCCCATGTTAAGTCAGAATAAAAAACGAGGTTCAGGACATAACAGGATGGTACAATGACATGCTCTCCATTGACATTCAATGGACAGGCCGCGGGCCGCCATTTGAGCTCAATACTGCTCAATTCGTGCTTGATCGTCTCAAACCACCATTGGTATGGGCATCGGAACGTATATAGATGCCACACAGAAAGTTTCCGAATCAAAATCCGACCTAGTGAAGCTACGTGAGGGTCGGATGGTTTGCATTGAGCCTAGCGGCTAACAGAGGCCTACGTAAACAGGAAGCTATGGCTTAAAGGTGACGTCATAATCGTATCCTTTTTTTTCACGGTTTTCATCTGTATGCTAGTCGAAGGTAAGCTAACCGTTCCGCTCCGTCTATCAACCCAAATTAAAAGCTTAAACAATGCTTTTATATAAAAGTCGCTCCGAGTCGCTCGGCACTAAACGCCATCATTAGTTAGTCGCCCCGAAAGTCGCTCGGCGCTAAGTGAGTTAAGATCATTAAAATAGGTTAAAATTATTAATCACCATTATTTGTTTGAAAATGAACTGTTAAGTAAAATGTCATGATCGTGGAGACTACAATGTGATCTACAAATTAGGACACAGGTGCTCCATAACTTGTTGCTTTTACTGTAGTCTCGCGTGGCCAGATTGTTGCCTCCCACAATTTTCAAATGCTTCCTTCCGGTCATACAGTCTGGAGGACGAAAGCCCTGATCATGAACAAGCGATAAAGCAGATGTGACGCCTCCTCCCCACTTAGTTTCAGCTTTACAGTCACACAAACATATCCTAATATAAATCAAATTCATCCAAGCATATATATGTTACAGTCATTTTGGGTAACTCAGGGAGACTGTGGTAAGAGCGCTCGTTTTGTAGTTCACCACACACTAATCACCACCAGATGGCGACGCAGCCATTCAATAGTGAAGGCGCTGACGTCACTCGTTTGCGACTGCCTTTCTTTATTTACTAGCCTAGCCTAGCCTAGCTTAGCCATTAGCTCCATTGTAGTCACTTGGACAGGGCGTTTATCGTGGGCTTGCCCAGGCCGTAAAGATTGCATTCACCACGGCTTCGTAACTCGCGCGGCCGGCCCTGGCCCGCTCTTCGCCCCCGAGCGCCTGCTGGCCTTCGCGCCGCTTGCAATGTCGTGGACAATCGAGTGGCTCCGCCTGGAGGACGTTGTTGTGGCGACCGCTTGTTCCGCCCTGTGCGGCACGGCAAGCGCTCCGTTTCTCTAATTCTCTGAGACGCAAAAAAAACGTGACATATATACAGTAGCTTGCTGCTTAGCAGAAATTGAAATTAAAAAATAGATTTTAAAGATATTTTAAAATATATTTTTGTGAACGGAACGGTGTAGTGCCAGACTATATATATATAGCATTGGAGATTGAGGATTATTTGTCTGGCTGTGTGAGACTACCTTTACAGTAACCTACATGTGCCACAATGTTCATCATCTATATCGGATAGTGTGATTCTGAGTGATTACTGTTGCCCAGTCTGTGCGTACGTCGTATGTCAGTGCATCTTTAGGTTCACAGTGGCATTTGCATAATGTGCAGGGACATGGAACGAGGAAGAGCGTTAGATAATATGTGACAACTATTAGGTAACAGTAACTTTCCTCTTGGAACAGTATACCACAGAACAATATAAATGTTTTGCTTGGTCAACAGATGACAGCTGTTATGACCATGACTGGGCAAATAGTCACCCACTACCCAGTTTCACACTACAGTCTTCTCTGTGATAACTGGCATTGGCAAATGCCAGTAGCGAAAGTGCCAATAGAGACTAGTTATTTTTCGCTATGTGTGTGTGACAGTCATACGATGGAAGTATATAATGGGGCATTCATTTTGAATAAACAGATCAACTATTTAGTTACAGGTTCTGCCCGACAGCAATGATATCCAATGCCACAAATAGGCCTAC
Source organism: Nannobrachium achirus (assembly GCF_963921795.1). NCBI lineage: Eukaryota > Metazoa > Chordata > Actinopteri > Myctophiformes > Myctophidae > Nannobrachium > Nannobrachium achirus. Next base: position 25,738,517 of record NC_137816.1, on the reverse strand, counting down.
ACCATTTACATTTGTTATTTCTTGAGCTTTACTATCCCTGAGGGGTTCAACCGTTATTAAGTACTGATATGACACATCTGTCAGAAGTGAACATTCTTTTTACTGCTCAGCAGTACTGATACAGTATGATTTGGTAGGTACAAAAGTTAACAAAGCACGCACATTGGAAAGATTAAATCCCAGGTGCTAGACAGAAGAACAAGCTAGAATAGAGTCCAACCACTGGATTAAATATGCTCCCATATTGAGTTTTACAAACAAAAGAAAATAGGTTTTGTCCTATGAGGAAGAGCCAAAATGCTTAAAACATCACGCAACTAGGTTATTTATTCAAACTAAGCACGGTCCACTGATCCAGTGTGTGGACCGTTTAGATTTTTCTATTATCAGCAAAAATTACCAAATTATGACATTCACCCACAGGGTTAGGGTATCGAATAATTTGGCTATTTTCATATCCACTGCTCCAAGTTTCCCTTCCACTCACCTTTACGTTGGCTGGCAACTGGAGCACTGGGAGTGTTGTTGGCAGAGTGACTGGTCCTGTTGCTCTGGCCAGCAGGTGCGGAGTATGTGGGGCCAGGTTCTGTTGTAGCTGGCTGGGAAACATCATTGGTCCTGTTGGCACTACTCTCGTCTAGGAACTTTAGCTCCTTAATGTCCATGGCACTACATCAAGAAGACACATAAGATGATTTGACCTGCTTTCCAAAATAGGATATAAGTCTGAAAACTGACAAATTAAGAAATGTCTGCAACATGCTAGCTGTGGTTCCCAATTAGTGTACAATATACAGTATGTCACTGCAGGATTGCCTTAAATCAGATCTACAAGCTCAAAGCGCAAATGGTTCAACGACATGTTGTCAGAGTAAATGCTTATTTTAGCAATTTTCTTAAACTGCATTTGTTAAAGTATGATATAGGGTTTCAGCGGTTACACTTTTTATTTGGTATTGCATAAGGAACAGAATGATAACACGTGTTAGAGGCCAATTTCCACGGATATGAATACAGGTGTGTCTTGAGATCTTGACCTTTAGGTGGGCTTTGGTACAAAGCACAATACGTGTAAAAAAACATTGACCCAGAGCAACCAGCTGTCTAAAAGATGTTGGTCAGTTCCTAGGCCTGTCACAATTATGAAATATTACTTGGCGATTAATTGTTGCTCAAATAATTGCAATTAATGATTTAATTGTGCTTTTGTCGTTGGAACATTGGAGCATTATGAATAAAAGTTACATCTGTTTGGCTTTTAGGCTTTGAAAACAAAAGGCACAAAGAGCAGATATGATAAATAACTTTATAATCTTTTTAGTATATTTTTTGCATATTCCCCATGGGGTGTCAGATATATGCATTTTGGACATAAGTGTGATTGAACATTCATAATTAATAAAAAAAAAACTAAAGAACACACAAAACAAATATGCAATAAAAAAATAAGCTGCAGGTATGTATGAATTGAGAAACAAAATAAGGTACACAACAACTGCATTTTAGCTATTGCATCACGATGTAATGCGTTTTCAGCTTGTAGATCTGCCATTTCCATTCTTTTTTTTTTCCTAATTTTTATCCCACGATTTTTGTAACCCATTTTTTCATCCGGTGTCAATTGCCTAAGCTGTGATCCTGGGCTCTACTCTCCCTCTGCCAACCTGGGGAGGGCCCCGAACTGATCTCATGCTTCCTTCAATGCATGAGGAGTGAGCAGGCCGCTTCTTATCACCTGACAGGGGGAGCTTCCCCGGTTGGACGTAGCGCGTGGAAGGAACACGTTATTCCAACCCGTTCCATTCCCCTCCATCAGGCGCCCCGGCTGGCCAGGGGGAGGCTTTATAGAGACCAGGATTACTGCATGTTTTTGTGAGGGTATCTACCCTAGGAGACACGGGGAGAACATGCAAACTCCACACAGAAAGGCCCTTTTGCCAACCCCACCTAGGGTGTGGGCACTGATGACGCGGAGGAGGGAACACGCCCCCAGCACCCACAGTGTCCCCCGGCGGGAATCAAACCCAGGACCTTCTAGCTGTGAGGCGACAGCACTACTGACTGCGCCACAGTGCCCCCCATTTCCATTCTTTTTGAAAATGTTTGAATATATTAACATTTTTCAACATGGAAATGATTATGCAAAAAAAAAATATCTCAAATAATTGCAATTAGGCGATTATGTAATAATTGTGCCTATCAGTGACTAAATGATCCTGGAACAACGGTTTTGAACTCAAGTGCTCCTACAATTAAGTAAATAATGATATTGTACAATGTTGCTGTCGAGGCGTTTTTCCTTTCCTTTCCAAGTCTTGCCACGGACACATTCATCCGTGTACGGACATATTGTTGACCCCTGCTTACGACGCTTGTAGATCTGCCATTTTCACAATATGTATCTATGGATTGATTTAATAGAATAGGTAAAGTCAGACATTTAGACTAAGGCCGGATTTAGACTGCAGTCAAATCCATCCCAAATCCGATTTGGTTCTCAAATCCGATCTTTTGGCCCGACTTTTCACACTGCATTTGCAAGTGACACAGATCTGATCTGTGTGTTCAGACTGATTTTAACAGCGTCAGCCCAAAGCTGCCCTGCGGCGACATATCTGCTTTGGTTACCGTGGTAACGATGTAGGCGTCATGACGTTAAGTCTCAACGTTGGCGCTAGTTGATTACATTCAGGAAATGCGACAACAACAAAAACAAACACGTTAAAATATTGTTTTTTCTCTCTTCTTTTCTTTACTCTTGTGTTTCGCTCTTCTCACTGGTTTTATCTATTTAGCTCACGTGTTTTCTCTCTCTTTTGATGTGACTCAGATATGATTCAGGCTAGATTTCAGTGGCAGTGTAAAGCCGGCCTAAAAGGATAACACAAAAAAGTCCAGGGAACCGAGTCAAACTAAATGTAAGGCCTCAACGGATACAATTTCAAGTGCTTATCAATTGCGGCCCAAAAAGGTTAACAACCATGAATTTACCCACTGGGGTGGTGGGTGTCTGTATCTGTCTGTGTCTCAAATTTTGAATAGTCATTAATAAGTCCTTACTTGAAGGTGATCTCAGGAACAGCACACTTCACCCCATTGTGGAACGCTTCCCTCAGAGAGATGGTCTGTTTGGACTGGTCCACACTGGACACTTCTCCCTGGTAAACTCCCAGGGTTGGCCCGCAGTATATAGACACCACACTACCCAGCCAGTCTGCAGAGGCCATTTCTTCACAATGACTACACCATGAAAACAAAACAAAAAGCACACACACAAAAAAAAAAGCACACACACACACACACACACACACACACACACACACACACACACACACACACACACAATAAAGATGTTAAAACATAATGTGCCAATGTGCCATAGGATGTAATGATGCTTTCAGAATCTTGCTGAGGCTCCCAGTGGTGATGTTCCCACTCTAGATGCTGTCCTCAGAAATCTGATAGTTTTATAACAACGTTGAATGAGGGGAAACGATTATAATGGCTTTAGTTTATACTGAAGCCTTAACCATGCCTAATAAGAGCAGCACTGGGTATTCGTCTAGTTTTTGGAGACATTGGAGAGGGAGGGGTATATATGTTTTGTAGATGTACCTCTTTTATCTTAAAAAAAACCTGTATGTCTTTTATATGAACCTATTAAGAGTCTAAAATAATAAATGATTTGATGCACTGTACACAAGTCCTTCATTGCATGTTACAAAATCAATGCTACGCCATATTTTACAAATTAATATTGATAAAAGATTACCACAATACAGAATTCCTCCTGGTGCATTTGACCCCTATGTTCCCTTGTCTTCATATATTGTATACTACTAGTAAACATAATGACCCGTCAGTAAACATAATGACCTGTCAGTGTCATCTGTGTGAATGGTCCAATGTTGATACTCTTGGATTAGTTCTCAAGGTGGAGTCCGGGGACCCCCAGTGGTTCTTGAGGGAGTTCCAGGGGGACCCCAGCTGATAGCTACCGTAGTTATAAATGCATTTAAATGGGGTCGGTAGTAGCCTAAATGCATGTCAAACTGGGGGCTAATAAGTGTCAATTTGGGGGTCATTGACCTTGACATGAACATGTTTGAGAACCACTGCGCACAAGCTTCGTTAGAAAATGTAGCTGTAAATAAGAACATGTTAAAGAAAGTCACACAAAACGTTAGTGCTCCGTATCGCTGATAAAACAGTATAGCAGCCACCATCATAATAATAACCTGGGTTAACAACATACCGCTAACACTATTTTAGCTAGCTGATTCCTTCTACTATGCACCGCGTTACTGACCTGTTGCAGGCGTTAACCGTTTCTTTCGAACGAAAAAGAGACGGCACAAATTCAACCTGGCGCAGACAAAAGACCAACAACCATGCCAACAACAATAGTCACCCAGTTAATGAGGAAATCAAATCCAAAACAATCTGCTTCCAATTTAGCCTGATGAGCAGTGGGATTATTTGTTGTTTTCCGGGTTGAACGTCACTTCCGGTGACTGTGACTCACGTGGGTTTGTTTGTAGTGAAGTCTGGAGAGGGAGAGGGTGGGAGAGGGGGAGGGGGAGGGGTAGGGGGGGGGAGGGGGAGGTTGTCAATGTTGGTGATTTTAAGGCAGTGGTTCTCAGACATTTTCATGTCAAGGACCCCCAAATTTTACATTATATTAGGCTTCAGACCCCATTTAATGGTATGTCTATCTCTGAGACCCCAGATTATATTAATTCAACTCTCATACACATAAGGGTACATTTGGTTCCTATATCATTTAGCTGAGGACCCCCTGGAACTCCCTCAAGGACCCCTGGGGGTCCCCGGACCCCACTTTGAGAACCAATGTTTGTTTTGTTTTTTTAATCTTTTTTATTAAAGTACAGTGTCATAATGAGGCAGGTACATACACATATTGATGACATCCCAAGTCCCATTCCCATCACAGTAGTCATTGATATAAGTTAGCACGAGATCTGAGGCCATCACGGTACGTACACATGTAGTATAAAAAAAGAAACCCTGCCCATAGAAGATAATAAAAGAAAACATTTTCTCCCCTCCATATACCCAATTTAGTGTTAAGCCAATTCCCCCATTCCCCATACTCTACGCTAGACCCATCCCTGCTAATCCCCATAGTACTCATTGGGAGGGTAAAGACAACAACGGGTCTCCTCCGATACCCGATCCATCATGCCACCATCTTCTTTTCACCTGACATATAACCTCGCCTACCAGTCTTTCTAGACATTAAGGAGCATCACGAGAACCAATGTTTTAAGGTAGCCTTCTTGTGCTTTACTTTAAAAATAAATGTCAAATCATAGATAATTTCCTTTTTATTATATGTTGGTTTCATTTATTCATTTATTATTTAAAATCATTCTTTGCAAATTTAATGACATGCCGTAATACAACTGTATATAATATGTAGCTGGAACATTGGAACAGTGTTTAGTTTTTTGCACATTATATAAAAAAGAAATCATATTAGAAATACACAAAACATACAAGTCATGGTCCCGATATGTATCTATCAAATAAAGGAATGATATAATATGAACCAATTGTCTCTTCATTCTCCCCTTTACAAATATGTCTGAGAGACACCCTATCTACTGCCAGTGACACATATCTATCCAACCAAACTTAAAAGCCCTGTTCAGATATGTAAGGTGTTCTATGAGAGGCGACCACATAATACTATATCAAAATATGAGAGTTTGTCCCCAAGATGAATAAAGGGTAAACCTAATCCTTTCAAGATGTAATGTGTCTATAAGGTCACTGGGACACATTTTTGTGGTTAGTGTAGCCTATATTTTTTCCTTATTTGTATAAGAAGCTTCCTTGCAATAATGAGAACATAATAAACAGGGCTGGGGTTTAGTTAACTGAACTGTTGATCATCAGATATTCCCAAAATGTGTTTATTATTATATTTTGTATAATAAAATATATATTATTATATGTGTATAAGTAACACATATAGTTATAGTTTCCAAAAGGAATGATTCCTTTTTTTTTTCAAGGGACGGTTAACCCATCATAAAGTGCAGTTCTTACTGTAAATCCCTCAATTATCAGATAAAGATGAACTCTCACAGGACAGGAACTCCATTACAGTATTTGACACCCATATCAAAATCAATAATCAAACCCATTACCCATTGAATAAGTGTGTGTATCCAAAATAGTTATCTCAACACTGCCTTTTATCAGTATCTCCTCCTTTTGACAATTCTTCAATTCCATAAAAATGAAGGGAAGAGATGGGATGGGATGGAGGAAGGTGTAAAGTGACAGGTAATTGGGAGCAGCATGTCTTCTGAACGTTTGTGTTCACTATCCTCTATTTTTAAATAAGTGTTGTTTTTACCAACATATACACCTTATCACAGGGCCATTTTATTGTACTGCTTATCAGAGTCTTCAACAGGGGTCCGGGACCTGCTAGTGGCTCCTTGGTCTTCTGGGGCGAACATTGGCCGGAAATAGCCGATCTACAAGCTCACAACGCGTCAATTGTACATCGGCTAGTACGCCAAAGGTCAAGTTTACATTACATACAGTATTCATGGTTTGGGGGACAGTGGCGCAGTCGGTAGCGCAGTCGTCGTGATGGAGGGGAAAAGAACTGGTTGGAGTAACTAACGTGTTCCTTCCACACGCTACGTCCTACAGGGGAAAATCCCACCTTTCAGGTGAAAAGAAGCAGCTTGGAATCCTTGTGCATTGAAGGAAGCACCAACTCAGTCTGTTCCTCCCCAGGTTGGCAGAGGGAGAGTAGTGCCCAGGATTACAGTTTAGGCATTGGCACTGGGTGAAAGAATGGGTTACAAAAATCATGGGATAAAAAAATACTTTTACTTGACTTTTATCATTGCTGTATTGGTAATTTTATTTAACTTAAGGATTAGAGTACTTTTTCCACCTTTCTTAGTGTGTGTGTGTGTGTGTGTGTGTGTGTGTGTGTGTGTGTGTGTGTGTGTGTGTGTGTGTGTGTGTGTGTGTGTGTGCGCGCGTGCGCGCGTGCGCGCGTGCGTGCGTGGGTGCGTGCGTGGGTGCGTGCGTGCGTGCGTGCGTGCGTGCGTGTGTGTGTGTGTGTGTGTGTGAGTAGTGCATACTGCATAGGGATGAGCATTTGGGCCATTATTGGTAAATGTTTAACCTTTGGACTGTGGGCGGTTATCCGCAGATAACCGTCTATGACGTCATATCAATAAATAAGGTTGCAGTCCTATGTGTGGGCAGTAGGGCCTAAATGTGTATTGAAACATACATTAGGTCTAGTATACAGTATCTCATTCTGTAAGGTTGTTTTCTTCTCTTCAAATGTTTCTTTTTTTTCTTTATTAGGTATTGTAAAATATTGTGAAACAATTATAGATTATATTTAAATGATTTACTGCTTTAATAGTCTGCAATATTGTATGTATTTTTCTCAATCAATTCATTCATTTTGGTTATTAATTCCTATGACATACTGTACATTCCAATTACCCTAATGTGTATGCGTGTGTGTATGAATGAAATAGTGGCCAAGGCCACACTATCCCCAGAAATGTCTGAAGCAAGAAAACAACAGAAACAGCAGGTAATGTGTCACACTTCTTTTATTCCTGTGAAGGACTAAATGATGCACTGTACACAAGTCCTTCATTGCATGTTACAAAATCAATGCTACGCCATTATATTTTACAAAAGAAAAAAAAACTTCACTGCTATATTCAGTAAAACTCTTTTGGTATTCTGATAAATCATACAGCTGCACGTTAAAATCATATCATCACAAATATATACACATTTTAGGAACATAAAAATGACTTTACAAAATTTAAAAACACAAAAAGGTCACATTTTGGGATAAAAACATAGCTTCAGTGTCTTACAAAATACAGTGAAATAAAATATAGTTAGCTTAGAAGTGGAATCAGTTTCCAGTATCACCTGATTGACAGCTTTAGGCACATTTCTTTTAGCTTTCTTTTTTTATACAAAACTGTCAAATTTGTTGGAACAAACATGCCTGTTATGTGCAGATCATGTTGGAACAAACATGCCTGTTATGTGCAGATCATATGACATCCCCGACACAGAGCCAACAGCAAGTCTCCCGTCCCGGGTGCTAAGTGTTTTAAAACGGCTACTGAGTGGTATTGAGCCAAGAGGATGTGTTACATGAGCTGGGACTTAATACTGAGTGGAAGCAATTAACTAGTGGACAGGAAAGCTAATCATCTGTGTCTAGCCTCTGCTGGTAGAAACACCAGCTACCCGTAGGAACTGAAACATGGAAAGCTCTCATGTGAACTTCTCAACATGATTCTCATGTTTGCCATTCCTAAACATGCCCGTCCATGCAATAGCCTCAGTGCCACAGCGGCTTTATAAATAAATATCCTCCGTCTGTGAAGGAAGCATCGTCCCGGCTTTTTAATCACAACTGGACTCATATCATCAGAGTCAACATAAACCACCTACAAACATAGTGTGGAACAATAGTATCATTCCTCATTCCTTGGTCGTAGGGTGGCTCTCAGGTGGCAGCGTTTGTGTTTCATAGTGAGACCATATTCAGGGGTCATGTCCAGCGGTTGTCCAGGCAGAGCATAGAAGCGGATCCTCTGGACGAGTATGGCCAAGAAGAGGTAGCATTCATTCCGTGCGATCATCTCCCCGATGCAGCGCCGCTTGCCCATGCCGAACACCATCACCTTCTCGCCCTCCAGCTTGTTGAGTTCTGTGCCGTCGGCGCTCAGGAAACGGCCTGGATCGAAAGAGGATGGGTCTTTCCACAGCTCTCTGTGAAGAATGAGATAACTAAGGTAAGCTCGAGAAATGAGAGAGTCACAGACTCGAGACTGTCACCATGATACATCAAGATTTCTTAATTGGTGGGGTCGACACTCAGCATTGGATCATGAAATGTTCTGACAGGGTCACAGAAGCTCTAAAAGAGGCATTGTTGTAATTATGTGTTATTGTGTTATTATTAAATTAATAATTTTGTCAAGACTTAAGTTGTGTTCAGACCAGACATGACCATTCAATAGTAAATGACATCGAGTGACAGACTGCATCTAAGTGGTATTTTACCAAAGAACAGTGACATGCAGTGCAGGATCCAGTTGGAGAAGTACTGTGTTCCATTTCCTGAGCTACAGTACAACAAATTCACCAAATATCACTTCTATAGGTTCCGTAATCATTTTTTTTATCATGTCCAGTCTGAACTGTGATTAACATAAAGTTTGGATCCCACTACAAAACAAGCTCAAGTTTCTGAGAAACTGAGGAGTTTAGAAGCTCTGTACTAGACATCAAACTTACGGGTCCTGATTGATCTGCCACTGGTTGATGAAGACACAAGTATCTTTGGGGATGAAATAGCCATTGAGGGATGTGTCTTTAGTGGTGCTGAAAATACAAGGAAGAGCATTTTCTGTCATATATGTCATATTTTGCATATATTTCTGATAACTTCAGCGGTGGGCAACCTTTTTGGTCCGTTTTTCAACACTGCCGTGATCACTCAGTGCCAGACAGTGAAAACCACCTTTGCTTTTACATCTTATTATAGGCTGCTAATTAGAATAAGTCAAAAATGTAACCACACATATCCTGGTGGCCCTACTGTCATTTAGATCTAAATCTTCTAAATATTTCAAAAATAGCAATGCAATGCATTGTGAGCTTGTAGACTGGCTATTTCCATTGTTTGTGCTACAGTGAAGTACAGTATATAGGGCATAAGTGGTTAATAATAAGCACACAATAAACCTAAAAAGTCAATAATTTAATATATAAAAAGATATAATAACTTCTGACTATCTGGGTTGTTTTTGATCAACTCAATCTGATCACCTGGCAGATCAAAAAGACCACACCTGTTTTATAGTGTAACTTAAATTTACCAGTGTGGGATGGTGAAAGGTAGGAAGGAAGAGTGTCGGAAGGTTTCAAGGATAAATGCATCCACGAGAGGCAAGCCCGGTCTGTCAGAGATACGAGGACTGCGATTCAATCCAACTTTATCCTCTGTTGAGAAACAATGAGATAACAGTGATTATCATCAGGCAGGGTGGGAAATGCATTGCACAGTGCTATGATTTTGCCATTTATTATCAATTAAATAGTAAACCTCTACTGTATATTAAGCTATTAGGACACATATTATGTCCTTCATTTGAGCTCTATAAAGTATATACTATAAATGAATTTAAATTGTCTATTTAGATTAATGTTTGTCAATTGCCGCACATACATATGTGTAGAATAGCTTTCATGTCAGAAATGCATGCAGTATATCACGGTTAACACATGCCACAATTTCTTATCTTATAGTCCATAATGGAGGGGTTGAGACCCCAATGACAGTTTGGTTGAATAGGTGACTAATATATCATCAATCCTATTGATGTTTCCTTCAGTCTTGAGTAAAATACAGTTACACTTACTCAGTTCTTGGTAAAGCCTTTCTTGGATCTCTGGATAAGCCACCAGGTACATTACAGACCAAGACAATGCAGTACTGATTGTGTCAAAACCTGTAAAAGAAACAGAACCGCTATGATGCCACCTTATCTTTTTTCTTTCTATTTTGTCATGTTTGTGTATGATCATTCACAAGTGGAGGACTGGAACTTACCAGCTCCGAACAAGTCATTGACTATGCCGACAATCTTCTCATCAGACATCTGGATATTGGAGTTTTCATCCAACTTCCTGTCCTCACAGTGATCAATGAGGGAATCTGTGATGTCACGAATATTGTTCTGAAAAGTGAAAAAAGACCATTGGTAAGTTCTGAATGTCAGCTAAGCTTAGTAATAAGCTAATGTATGTTATGAGACGGCTTTGTCAACCATGTTTTATAGCACTATTCTTTAATGTAAAATATAGTTTAAATGTGTACCTTATCATGAGTAGCATAGTGCTCAGTGACGATCTTCTGCACAAAGGTGTTGAAACGGTCATTGATAGCTACAAACTTCTTCATGGTACTGCTCGGGAGGAAGCGCAGAATGGGCATAAAGTCGGCAGGATTTCCGCTGCCGACCACCTGCCCAAACTCATCACTCATGTTGACCAAACTGACCAGCTCCTGGTCATTGTGGTCGTAGCGCCGTCCAAAGCACATTCCACAGATGACATTGGCAACAGACACCACGATGTGACGGAAGGGGTCAAAGCTGCCATCGGTCTTCATGACGTTGTGTAGCTGCTTGATAAGGTACTCTCCTTCTTTGCAGACATGCTCCTCCAACATGCAGGAGTACTCCGGGGTCGTGCCCTCAAGGCTGGAGAAGGAACGCAGGGCACTCATGGCCAACTTGCGGCGGGCACGCCACACACCAGCCTGGTCGGTGCTGAATGCGAGACTCTTTCCGTCATTGATGAACTGGAAGCTGTACAGGTCTGGCCTGCCGGCAAAGTCTTCCCCTTGTTTGATGAGAGCTTGCCGCACTGTCTCACTCCCACTCAGGACCACCACTGGACGCATGCCGATTTGTATCTGGAAGACGGGGCCGAAGCGCTTGCTCATGGCAGTGAGGCTGAGGTAGGGTTTGCTGCCCACTTCCAGCACGTTTCCGATGATGGGCAGGGGTTTGGGTCCTGGGAGCCGACGGAGCCCCTTGGGGATCTCCGTATGGAAGCACTTGAGCATCAGGTAAACCAGACAAACAGTTGCCGTTGCCACCAAACTCTCATACACAGACACTGCACCGATGAAGGGCAGGATCATGAGTGCCATGATGATTTTCACCTTCAATACAACCTGGAAGTAGACAGGTGGGACGTTACTGTGGTCAAAGTGAGAGAGAATAACTCTTGCTATAAATTAGAAGCAAACAGTCTATTCAAGAATTCCCCTGCAGGTTTTAGTAATCATTTGACTATATTGCATGTTGAAAAACAGATTGTAACCTTACAATAATGCAAACCATTGTAGTTTACTCCTACACCACGTAAAGACACTGATAACATATTGTGAGCTAAACATCCAACTGCAAGAAGTAGCCTCTTATAAACAACTATTTTCACATTTTCACAACTCTCCTAAAATGCATTTCCACATTCTGTAGTATAAAGCATTCAGCTATGATTTGCACAACCTACCTTAAAGGAGGAAAAATGTGTAATCCTTTCAGGTGAACAGAGGTATGCCAAGTTAATAACAATATTAGCTAAGTATTGTCCCAGTTAACTCTCTTTCTGTCTCTAAAACAGAGAATGGGCACTTCTTATATACAGCCTTCCTTGGTTTCATTGGTTGTTGTCTATGACGTAACTCTCTCTCTCTCTCTCTCTCTCTCTCTCTCTCTCTCTCTCTCTCTCTCTCTCTCTCTCTCTCTCATATACACACGCAGCGGCAGTGTCACGCACGCACGCATCTCACTCTGCGGTATAGTTGAAAGAGGTGCCATAAAAATATTTCAAAGCGAAGACAATTTACTACAGAAGAGAGGGAGGAGTAAAATGTATCCTATTTGAACGAATGATAGTTAAAATGTAAAAAGACCTAGGACATAGTCATAGTTAGAACTATCTGAAATAACACAGAAAATAAATAAAAATACCAAGGTTTTTGTCAAATTGCATTTTATGAGAAATTAGAAACATGACAGTTTGAAGGTCCCCAGCCAAGCTCCTTAAAATTAATAAAGGAGAAGTCTCTCGAGGCTTGATGTTTATTAGAATGGCTATTTGGGGTTCATGTGTAGGCATGTGTTAACTTATAGGCGTATTGATGTTAATCGCATTTTATAAAATAGTCGTTTAATATTGCCAAGATGCACCACGTGGCTGTGTGGCTTTAGATATTCCATTTATTATTGATGTAGGCGTTTCATTTTTATTCTCTTATATCTTTATTAAGTTATTGTATTTATTTATTTATTTTTTTACGTTTTCTTTATGATGTTTTAATTACAGCACAAAAATGCGACAGTCAGAATTATGATATAGATATAGATATAGATAGGCCTATGCATAATGATATAGGCTAGCCTATTTGTCGGATTTAGGGGACGTGTAGCCTATTTTCAATTAAACAACCTATCATGTCTTTCTCAAATCAAGAAACACCGTACGTGTTAATTGATTCATTGCCCTCTGGTCTATTATTAATCAAGTGTTAAAATGCAGGCCATTTGCGATGTTTTAGATACAGTGGTGGAAAAGGTAGGCTATAGGCCTACCCACAGTCTCACATGTTTTACTTGAGTAAAAGTATCAACACTGCAATGTATAAATAGCTACTCTACAAGTAAAAGTTTGGAATTCAAAATGTAACCTAAATACTTATAAGTAAAAGTACAAAAGTATTGGCATCAAAATGTAGGCTAAAGTAGGCCTACCAAAAGGTAAAATTACTCATTATGTCCCATTTAAAGTTTTCAAATGTATACAGTATCAAAATATTTAAAAAATAGCAGATATGGGCTAGGCTACAAGCTCACAAAGGGTCAGGCGTTATCGGTTATTTTCAAGTGGCCAAAATATATATAGGGCTGAAATGTTAATATATAGGCTATATATGTTTTGTAATAAATCAAAATCTACAAGTTGCCTAACTAAAGTTTGCAAATAAATGTCGAGTAAAAGTAGACCTACAGTATTTGCATCCGAGATATAATGGAGTAGAAGTAAAAAGTATTGGAAATTGGAAGTAGGCTACTCCAGTAAAGTAGGCTACAAATACCTCAAAGTCAAAACTGCACTAGGCCTACTTACATCACTGTTTTGTCTATATGCAATTGCATTGCCAACGACGGTTTGAATTATAGGCTAATGAGTTTACAAGTGCAGTCAGATTTAAGTCCCGATAAAAAGTCAAATGCCGCCATGGCGTGCTTGTACCTGTTGACTCTCCAACTTGGGTTAAAGATTGACCACGTTGCGTGAGAGCGAAGTGATCGAGACCTCGCCTCCCTCACGCAGCTCTTTGAAGAGGATGGGAGGGGAGGAGGGGAGGGGGGGTAGGAGGGGAGGGGAGGGGGGGGGGGTGCTCCAACGCTGCAGGAGTCCATGGATGGCAGATGAGTTCATTACCTTTTGGGAGAACTGTTCATTATGCGTGATATGCTTTGTAACGAGAAGCTGCTCAATCAAGCGGACAGGGCTTTACTTTCCAGATGGCTTTGCAAGCTGAATTACAATAAATAAAGCTCTTATCAAGGCACAACAACCATGAAGATAATTATGCTGTGAACATTGCACTTGTAGTGTAATGATGTAATGATGATGTATAGTTAATGATATCCCTGTGTGAAGGCTATAGGCCTACTCCTAACTCCACCAGGGGATTTTACGCACGGCATTTTACGCACGAAAGCCACCATCAATTTCAATCCAGACCAATACATATTCTCAGCCTCTATATCAGACGTGTCTATAAAACGTATCCCAAACGTCACCAAAGTAGACAGTGACATGATGACAAAGAAACATAGCATATAGTACAACTTTTGGCAAATCCACTCTGAGAAAGAAATATGAAGGATAAGTTAACGGACAATGAAAAATGTGTTAAATGGATCCGGTCATCCGGAATAAACTAAACAAACGGCTCAAAAGACGAGCTCGGTCACTCAAGGCTCCCTCAGTGGTGCTGCTGCTGCTGAGTGTGAGGAGTCTTCTGGCCAGGGTAGAGGAATTTTATTATTTAATAAAGCTAGAGCGACACGTTGTCATGCATGCAAGGCAGCTGAGGGCTGCTTTCAGTTGGTTTAGTGTATCACACAGCCAAGCCAAGTGATTTGACCTATCAATAAATATCACAAGGTTTATATGAAGGCATGCATATAGGTAATAGCCTATAGCCTATTATTAGCCAATTAATTACACTTGTCGGACCGCCAAGAGATAGGCTATTATAGTCTAATTTATAAGGATTCAATATTATTTATATTCAAAATAATAAAACGCACCCTGCAATATTATCAGCATATTAGGCTAATTAACACTGGCCACTGCTGCTTGTTGACATGTAGGCCTACCAATTACCAACTGATGATGAATCATTGTCAATCAGATAGGCCTATTCTTTCTTTTTGCCCGATCTGCATAAGCCAAACCTGTTTGGTTTATATTTTTCCACACACAGAATGACATGTCCAAAACTTCGTGAGTTTGTTTGTATAAATGAGAAAAAGTGACCCCAATTTAAACAAGCCCAACAGCTTTCTTGGTCTTTAGTTGACCTTGTATCAGTGAACTGTCCTCTACCTTTTCCTATCCAAACTTCTAATAAAGTATTCAATCAATCAATCAATCAATCAATCAATCAACCAATCAATCAATCAAAGGCCACTTTATTATGAATATGATATGAATGAATGTGACTTGATTAAAAATCAGTGGCGTTCTAGACTTTTTTTTTTTTTTTTTTTTTTTTTTTATGGCATAGCCATACTATAATCTATGATCCGTGGCTATTCGTGTGGCCAGCGCAGGTTGCTATCAGATATACGCTACTTTGAAAGGTTCACGATGCAATCGCATCTCAAACTCCAGTTAGAAGTTATATGGCGTTATCAACCAGCTAATAAGATGATTGTTAGCAGACTCAGCACTATTTGTTTATTCTGTGTATACTGTAATGCTGCGCGGTCGCTCTCTCCGTAGGCTGTTCATTGGAGTTGCATGTTGAGCAGGGTTGTCAACATTGGACTGTCAGAATCCAGGAGATTTATTTTTGGGGGGTGCGCGGAACTCCCCAACCGGGGTCTGGGGGGGGTCGTCTCCCCAAAACTTATTAATAGATATATTTTCCTGTGTTCTGTTGAATTTTGTGCATGTTTGATAGGCCTACATGTATCAGGCTTACTTTACTAGCATGTGTACAATTTCAGCCTAATATGCCAAATCAGATCTACAGATCTGATGACAGAAGCAAAGTAAGACATCTTTAATAATGACGTCTCATCTGTAAGTCATTACTTAAGTGAATATCTATATGATCTTGCATGCATTGCCCCCACCCCTAAAGCGGGTCCTCCCCCAGAACATTTTTAACATAGCCTAGTAGAGATAATCTCCTGTGTTCTGGTGAATTTTGTGCACGTTTGATACTTTTATCAGGCTTGCTTTACTAGCATGCATGGGTACAATTTCAGCCTTAAAATGCCAAATGTTGGTGTACAGATTTGATGACTGAAGCAAAAGGACTTTAATCTTTATCTTTAATAATGATTTCTCATCTTTAAGTCATTACTTAAGTGAATATCTGTATGATCTTTCTTGCATGCATTGCCCCCACCCCTAAAGCGGGGGGTCTGGGGGTCCTCCCCCAGAACATTTTTAACATAGTAGATGTCATGTCCTGTGTTCTGGTGAATTTTGGGAGTTTGATACCAAATCCAGGAGAAATCCAGGAGACTCCCAGGAGAGGGGTTCAAAATCCAGGAGACTCCTGAGAAATCCAGGAGAGTTGACAAGCCTGAATTGTTGAGTCACCCCGGACCCCTTCGACCACTCCGCTCCGCTCGGCGCGGTGCGCCGCTGCTCCTGCAGTTCGCGTGAGAAAGTGGAGCTCCGGCACAGAGGGGTGGGCTGGGCTCGGTCTTCGGGACAATCCTAAATCTGCTTGGTCAGTCACGCGAAGGCAACGGCCTCTGGAAAGACACAAGGGTCTTAAACTAGCAGAACAAAGAGAAGTGCAAGACGTGAGACCATTTTTCTCGTTGGGCACGGAGGTGCATATTTGCGCGCTGTTGCTTCGGTAAATGCGAGGATCTCGAGCTTTTGAGTCATGCAATCTGCCACTCAGGCATCCTGCAAGCATGCAAACGGCTGAGCTGGAGTCGGCTAGTGAAAAACCCACCTAATAAAGTAGCTAAACAGTATGCCACCCATGTAGTCAGGGAATTTTAATAAAACCCTGGGAATAAATTCCTTACCAAACAATTTCTTCACCAATGTGTTCTTAAAGGTGTCTAGTAACATATCTAACAAAGATTGAAATTCAACATCCCTAGCAAAATGTTTGACAGCTAGGCCTATAATTCCGGGTCTCATTCACTTACTATACACTATAAGGGAAAAAAAATCACTCCCAAAAATATGCTTTAAGTAGCATGTTAGGGGTCTAACTAGGTGTTTTTAATTATTCTGAATCCATTGCAAGCATTTGTTTTGCACAAAAAACATTCATTGGGCCAAAAACAGACGCAAGAAAACTATGGTTTAGTGATGAGTCATCACTTTTCACAAGGTGTAGATAGATAGATAGATACCTTTATTATCCCAAGGGGGAAATTTAGTTGTCCAGTTGTAGCACAGCAGTATACAGTTATTTACAAAGTTACAGAGAAGTAGGAAAAAATAGATAAGAGTAAAAACAAGAGCAGTACAGTACCAAAAAAGAGAAGGTGCATGTATGGGGTCCATTTTTGGCCCAAGGAATGTTTTTTGTGCAAAACAAATGCTTGCAATGGATTCAGAATAATTAAAAACACCTAGTTAGACCCCTCACATCCCACTTAAAGCATATTTTTGGGTGTGATTTTTTCCCCTTATATACTGTATAAGTGCATGAGACCCAGAATTACTCTATTGAATTTCAATCTTTGTTAGATATGTTACTAGACACCTTTACGAACACATTGGTGAAGAAATTGTTTGGTAAGGAATTTATTCCCAGATTTGACAGGTATTCTGCTAATTTTCCCTGACTAATGGAAGTATAGGCTATACGTAGTTATAACACATTACTGAGCTGTATGAATGTATTACAGTCATGGTGGTAGGCTTTATATGCCACGTAGGGCAGGCCTATACTGTTACCCCTTTGTCTGTCATTCAGTGTTACCCCTTTGTCTGTCATTCAGTGTTAGGACCCCCGAAACAGTGTTTAAAAGGACCCCCGAAACAAGCCCAAAAGCTTTCTTGAGGTGTTCATCCTTTTAGTTGACCCTGTACCAGTGAACTGTACTGTCATGAAACTGTAACTTTTCCTACGCAAACTTCTAATAAAGTCTTCAATCAAACCTGGCAAGAAATGTTTTACCAAAGTGAAGTGTTTCTGATTCTATATGATGCACTGTAGCCTAGTGCTTGAGTTGTCTGTGTGGAAGCATGTCTTATACAAAGATTATCTTCATGGCATCTCGTACTGGATGGAACAACTGAGAATAGCAGCTAGATAATTGAGGCGATGACATACACTGTGCGTGTACTACATGAGCTGAATCCAAACTCATGCCATTGCAATTAGGTCTGTGTGCATGTGTGTGGTATGAGAATACTGGGCCAACAGTGTGCCCCTATGTATGGAATGTATGCTCTGTTGTCCACAGTATGCCTTGCACTGTCCCTTTGTGCAAGGCATACGTGACACATGATGTCCTCCTCACCAATGGCACAAAAGGTTCCTGACTGTTTATTGATGTGAGATTCTGAATGTGAACCTTATGAGTGTTGATGATTTCAAGTGGTTGTGAGCAGCTGGTTGAGGTGATGCCAGGTTATATCATCCAAGCAATTTGATCAGCCTTAACAATAACATCTGAGGGGGAGCAGCTTTCTGAAGAAGGGTGACATTAATTAACCACATGAAACCCTGTTGTCCAACATTTTGCGAAAACAGACGATCTACAAGCTCACAACGGGTCGCAATACGACAAATTGTGAGCTTGTAGATCTATAAATATATATTTTGTGTAGAGCAAAAACAGCAGCAGAGGGCCGTGTATAGATCCCTGCATGGGAACTCCGGTAAGTATAGGGTTTGAACACGCCAGTGTTTCCCCAACATTGGATCATGGACCCGTCTTTCTTTTTTTACCACCCTTTTCTCCCCAATTTAGTCATTATGCCACTTACATTTTGACTGGCACTGCCAGACTGATCATTTCGGATACGGAATTTGATCAGTCTGTCAATGCCATGCAGGCTAAATTCTAATTCCTCCCCACACACATTTCTATGTTATTACTGCTGTTGTATCCTACTGGCTCAGCACCTGCCAGTGAGGAGCCCCCACCGGGAGGAGCCTCCGTCCTACTCCTCCCGCCCAACCCTCCCTGCTGCAGGTGCCACCCCACCCCATGCAGCCTATAGAAGTATATGTGACAAATATCACCTTCCCCGCCCGGCTTCCCTCCCCTGAACACGGGACAGTTGTGTTCGTATAGAGTACTATAGACGCTCAACAAAGCTGGATGCACCACAAGACTATGCAGTGGTGGTATAGGTGGTGGTATAGGTACTAGGTAGTTTGTGGTGGTGTGTGTGTATACCGGTATGTATATGTATATGTATATGTATATGTATATGTATATGATATGTATATGTATATGTATATGTATATGTATATGTATATGTATATGTATATATGTATATGTATATGTACTGTATATGTATGTGTACCGGTATATTTGTGTGCGTGTGCATGTGCGTGTGCAGTATATACGTATATACATACCGGTACGTATTATGCAAAAAATACATAAATCAGTAATCCAGAAATGCATCAAAAGGTACCATAATACATTTTCCATACAACATCCAGAAAACGATGGTTTAGTGATGAAAAGTGATGAGTCATCAGTCATCACTTTTCATCAGTTTCATCAATTTTGTGGGCGTTTTCTGGGGCCATTTGTAGCCCAAGGAATGTTTTTTGTGCAAAACAAATGCTTGCAATGGATTCAGCATCATGACAAACCCCCTCACATCCTACTTAAATACCTAGAAAAAAAAAAATTCTGGGAATTTTCCTGTATAGAAAGTCGATGGGAGACCGACTCTAGCGGCTGATAACATCAATTAAGCTGGGTCTCAGAAAGGGTTATCATACCAAAATGTAAACTAGAGACATGTAGGAAGTCAACAATGTAAAAAATGTACGGTCACCTTGGGTGGTACCAATTTGTGAAGATATCAGAATTGGCCCCTGGCCTATTATGCCCTGTTATGCACGTATATGGAGATCCCTAGGCATCAAACCCAGGCCCTAACTTGCCATGGCCCTGCTTGGCTTTACTAATTAACATACATTTTATGCCCATATATGGAGATTCCTGTCCCAATGTCATCAATATTAAGGACACATCTGGAATGCCCTTATTTGATAATGCCCATATATGGGCATGTTTTGACATAACATTGTTGACTATCATGCAGGGGTCTCCATATGTGGGTAACTGGTCCGATATACATCACTGGCTAGATGGCCAAGAATTGTCGCCCTGATGCGTCCTACTAGTAGGCCTACTCTAGGGAGATTGATGCCTTGATCAGAATTAAGGACAGCAGTGAACTGACTCCTGGGCTTGCGTGTGCACTGATCGGGCCAAGCATAATAGGATTAAGCTGGGCTACAAGTCATGACACCTAATATGAATGTTGCCTGTGAACTCAGGCAATCATGTCCCACTCACTGTAGTGTGGCCAAAATACTACTGGGGAAAGTGTAGCCCTTTGAGAGTTTTTGCCCATCTTTATATGCTCTAAACCAGGGGACATTTTTATGCCAAGGACCCCTTAGTTGAGAGAGAGATGAAGCAGGGACCCCCACAACCAGTTCATAGATTCCATATAGTTACATTGTTTGACAGCGCGATCATCAGTGTATTTTGGATTGCAAGTGTGGTTGCCATGACCCGAATCACACTTGCAAATGAGTTCCCATATATGGAGATCCCTGATGTCATCAATATTAAGCCCATATCTGGGAATGCCCACATATGGACATACTGTGTCAATCTATGGTCTATGATGTCAGACATCTCGATGTCAGTCATCTGCATATTTGGGAGTACGGTATATATTTTTAAATAAGTCAATGGAGAAAATGTATTCACAAATAAATGTATATATTATACAGTAAGAAAAACGACCTTGCGCAGGACGGAATTATCATAGGATGGAATTCATTTTTCAAGTGTGATTCGAGTTCCAAATATGGATAGGCCTATGACTGACGTCTGACATCATAGATGTCTTATGTTATAGACCACGTGAGACTGCTGTCACAATATGTCCATACATGGGCATTCCAAGCTATGGGCTTAATATTGATGACATCAGGGATCTCCATAAATGGGCAGGTCAACTATAGACATTGAGGCATTTGTAAATGAATTCTGTCTATGCTCTAAACCAGGGGACATTTTCATGCCAAGGACCCCTTAGTTGAGAGAGAGATGAAGCAGGGACCCCCACAACCAGTTCATAGATTCCATATAGTTACATTGTTTGACAGCGCGATCATCAGTGTATTTTGGATTCATGTCAATTTGTGTCTTCAGATATTTAACCACTTGAACTGTCAATACTTCATAAACTTGACCTTTCACTCTGTACTTAGTCTGCTCTTTTTCCCCTCTACACGAAACCTCTTTGCCGAAAATAGCCGATCTACAAGCTCACAGTGAGCTTGTAGATCTGCTATTTTTGGCTAAAGTTCTCAGAATATGGACACTAGGGTTCAAGTGGTTAATATAAAAAAGGAGAACAAAAGTTTATATCACACAAAGATTTGGAGGACCCCCTTAACCCTGAGGACCCCCTAGGGTTCCCGGACCCCCTGTTGAAGACCCCTGCTCTAAACTTTAAGAGATGTGTAGATTGTGTTCATGAATAGATCTACTTAAAGTAGGCCTATACTGTCAAAGTTAATTGTGTGTAGTAGTGTATAGCAGTGATTCTCAACCTCTAATCATATTTTAACCTGGCAAGTACTTGGAATTGTAGGAGTTTGTTTTGTTTGACTGGGTTCCACAGATAAATGCGGTGAAAATGGCTGGTCTACAAGCTCACAATACCTTGCATTGCAAAGCTTGTAGATCAGCTTCTTTCAAAAATGTTGCCTCTTACTGTATATTTGACAATTTGGCCAATGTTTGACCAGGTTTTATTTAGTTTGTCTTAAAAAGTCTTAAAATACTTTAAATTGTCACTTTACTGCCATCCGGGTTTGATTTAGATTGAAAAGTGAAAGTGTCCCCTAAAAACATGCCCATACATTTAGCGCCGAAAGCGGGGGTCTTCAATGTTTTTCAGGCCAAAGACCCCTTAGCTGAGTGAGAAATGAAACATGCAGGGACCCCCTTGTGTTGCAGATTACACACCTCTTCACCTCTTCAAATACACTTTGGGAAGCCTCTGAATCTTCAAAACTATTTTGGCAGGCAAACAGGGCATTACAAAACTAGAAAGACGCAATTGGAAATTGCAAGTGTGGTTGCCATGACCCGAATCACACTTGCAAATGAGTTCCCATATATGGAGATCCCTGATGTCATCAATATTAAGCCCATATCTGGGAATGCCCACATATGGACATACTGTGTCAATCTATGGTCTATGATGTCAGACATCTCGATGTCAGTCATCTGCATATTTGGGAGTACGGTATATATTTTTAAATAAGTCAATGGAGAAAATGTATTCACAAATAAATGTATATATTATACAGTAAGAAAAACGACCTTGCGCAGGACGGAATTATCATAGGATGGAATTCATTTTTCAAGTGTGATTCGAGTTCCAAATATGGATAGGCCTATGACTGACGTCTGACATCATAGATGTCTTATGTTATAGACCACGTGAGACTGCTGTCACAATATGTCCATACATGGGCATTCCAAGCTATGGGCTTAATATTGATGACATCAGGGATCTCCATAAATGGGCAGGTCAACTATAGACATTGAGGCATTTGTAAATGAATTCTGTCTTGGCCATATGGAGTGTCCATATATGGGCATTGCCAAATATGGGTCAACAACGTGATGTCATTAATTGAGGCGTTAAGCTGCCTTGGTCATTGAGTCAACAATGTGATGTCACAACACAGGTTAGCTATAGACATTGAGGCGTTACCTACCTACATACTGACTCACTCACTGACGGCCAGGATCGGCCGGGTTTGATAGTAAATGCTCCCTACAGTCGCAATAAATTAAACTATGCAACATATCTATATCTCCTATAGCAAAATGCTAGGAATCGATTCCCGATGAAGCCGGTCGATTTGACATATGGCCCAAGCGGTGCCACCAAAACTGTGGGAGAAGTAACACGGCAAAATAAAGTGACGGGAAAGATGGATGGATGGATGGATGGATGGAATAAAGTCGGACAAGTATAGGCAACCACACCTTGATCACAAAGCACTAGCCAAAAAAACAGTCACAGTTGAGAATAGGCATTCAATAGGCATAGCATAATATAAAACCGTAATTAAAGGAGTAGTTCAGCCAAAAAAGGATTTATTTTCTATCAACAATTACACACCCCATGAAGCCTTGATTTTCTTTCTTTTTTTCACATTCCTGAGCCAATAATTTGACAACTGGGTCAATAGGAGACTCAGTATGCACTATTAGCACCGGGTCACTTCAAAGGTGCTATACAAGTTAAATTTGATTGATTGATTGATTGATTGATTGATTGATTGATTGATTGAAGAATTTATTAGAAGTTTGCATAGGAAAAGGCACAGTTTCATGACAGTACAGTTCATTGGTACAAAGTCAACTAAAAAGATACGCGCAAGAAAGCACTATTTCTTTTAACTCATATAACATTGAATGACAGACAGATAGAACACAGTAGCCTACTATGCAGAGGATATCACCAGAAAAACAGTCGTAAAAATTAAACACAATGCAAAAATAAATGGTATTTAGCCTATAGAAAGTTATTATTAAGTTATTAAAAATAAAGAAAGTTGTTGATTGATAGAACATGAACATCCAGACAGATAGGTGATTGATTGGCTGTAGCGTATATAGGCAATGTATTAGGCTATAGCATAGAGTAGCCACGGTCGGCATTGCATGCGGTCAACTGCCCTAGCGTGAGAATCAGTAGATAATAGATAGCCTATCGTCGGTCAAGAGGACCAGCTGAGCAGTTGTTCTTGTTATCTTTCAGCAACACGCAACTCCCCCCATTGACCAATGACCCACGATCGTCGGTCATCCCTTCAAGAGGCCGGGATGGAGAGAATGTGACACTCGCCATGGGAGTGCCTTTGGAAATATAGGCTGCACGTCAAGTTGGTATTATCCAGCCTACCATGAATAGGTTTATGCTTGGGTTTAAATAGCAATATAGTGAACAGACGGATGATGATGATGATGATGATGATGATGATGATGATAAGTAGCTTTGCAGCATTGCAAAAAAAACTCAATGTGGAAAGACAGGGATGGTCGACTCGACTCGGATGGGTCAGGGCCAATTGTATCATCACACTTCCTCTCATGACCAGGCCAGGCGTGAATAGCAGATTAGTAACTGAGCTAAATTGCGTCCTACCCCCCTCCCCCCCCCCGCCACACACAGTCAGTCAGTCAGCCACACACGCACACAGACACGCAAAAGTCCTTACAATGCAAGCCGCTTGCCCTCTGCATGCAACAACAATAGTTGCGTGCGGAAATATCTCGACCATCCATCTTTCTGTCACCTACACGCCCCCCCTCTCTCTCTCTCTCTCTCTCTCTCTCTCTCTCTCTCTCTCTCTCTCTCTCTCTCTCTCGCGTGCGCGCTCTTTCTCTCTCTATACCTCTCTCCCCCTCTCTCTCTCTGACACTCTCTCTATTCGGAATTTCGGGATATGAAAGGTGTCATATCATGGAGGACAGGAGCATTTCTCCTCACTTGAAGTTGTTCCTCACTGTGCATCGTAGGTTAGAAAAGTGTGTGTTTAAGATACATTGAAATATGGATTGGATATGGTTGGTTGACGCGCAAAACAAGTCATGCGTGAAACAAATGAACCTCGCCGCCCCTCTTCCACTTGCCTCGCTTTCATTCTCCAGTGTCGTGTGTGTGTGTGTGTGTGTGTGTGTGTGTGTGTGTGTGTGTGTGTGTGTGTGTGCGCGTGTGCGTGTGCGTGTGTGTGTGTGTGTGTGTGTGTGGTGGACAGGAGGACATGGCTATCTACGGGTTAATATAGGCTATTGTGCCGCGGCCCCATGCAGCATTGCGTGCAGACTGTGTTTGCTCAGGCCTGTGCCAAGGGTCGGCAGGTTGTGTACAGAGAGAGCCGAGGGAGGTATCGGTCACCCATTTTTTATCAAAACAATCACTGCCCCCCTTTTAGGAAGCACGCTACGTTGTGTCAATACATGTTTGCACTGATTGCCCATATCGAAAATACATTTCAAATAGCCTTTATTTCGCCTGTTTGAAACAGAAAATGGCATGGTATTTCATTTTAATTGGCTTACAAAGTTCAGCACATCATTCTTTGTCAATTATTTATGAATGATTATTAATTCATTAAGGCTACAATCAGTCAGTGTTCTATTCTACACATCTGTCTTCTCAAAATTGGCTTTTCCGCTGCCAATTATCGGCCCATATAGGCCTATAGTAGCCTAGGCTACAGAGACAATACTTGACTGAATGGATTGATTGAATGCATTGTCTGTCATCACATTCTCATTCTTTATTCAAGTTTTTTCTACTTTGTAAGCTATTTTTATTTCTTATTTCTACACCACCCAGGCACCCACCCACCAAGTAAAGTTTCTAGTAGGCCTACCTACACTGCTGTAGGCTATACTAATGTATGTGAAGACAACGCGTGTATCTAATACCCTCCAGGCTTCAGTTAAGATCCGCCCCTCGGAAGCTTCTGACCGTCGCAACGCTCAACACGGTGAGCCGCTCGCTCGGCGGTGTCTCACGTGGCTCATGGTCGCCTGAGACAGCGCGCCTCCATCATCTCCACCAAAAACAAGTGCTCCTTTACAAGAACCTAACTGAACCCTGGTGGGTTGGGGATTCACGCGAAGACAACCAGCAAACCTGATTGTGATTTGAGCTTACCCAGCAAGCACGGTCAGGACCTGGACCAATCAGTGACATCTCGAATGGGGCCAGAACAAGGAGGGGGTGGGGAAATCCCTGCAGACCCCTTCCTGCAGGCTGCAGCCGTTACTACTTGGGATCAAGTCAAACCATGACTAGTCAGATCTGGCCTAGAATATCACCTGATTTCAACCAACATAAATCCTGCCCAAGAAAACGAATGTCCTGGATTAATCAGAGAGGGTCCGATCGAGGCCAGTTAAATATCATAACTAAATATACGTGACTTTGATCTTGTTTTCCTATAATGTTGCTAGTTGCAGTTTGCCTTTGTTTAATTGGGCTTGTTTCTGAAGGGTAGTTGCTTATTTGGCCTTGCTTTCAACATTATTTTAGAAAATAGAATTTTAGTAATAGAGCTCAAGTGGTGAAACTGGTCGCTTCTTTTGGGCTTGTTTCCATAGACCTAGTCGCTTGTTTCACTCACAGAATCTAACAACCGTAGAGTGAGTTTTCCTCTCCCTGCAGTGTTTTCTCTGATTCTCTCACCAAAACAACACAACACTATTTACTAGCTTTGCTTTGGAGTCGATTGATTTAGGAATTGAGAGTTGAGATTGAGAATATGCTATTTAGTTAAAATGTGCGACGGGAAAATGTCTCTTGCTTGTTTAGGCTTGGTTCTGCAGCAGTAGCAAACTAAAGGTCCACTCTACAGAAGTTGCCTCAATTCTACCGACTCCTTGCAAAAGACGGCAAAAGACTGAGCAGGTTCAGTTTTTCATCATCGGGCTCCGACAGCCCTATCGACGGCGACCATCTCTTGCCGACAAGCTCCCGATGGCTCCCTGTCGGCAGAAGACGCTTTTCAATGGCAAATCATGGCCGAATCTGCATTGTTAAAAACTGCCTTTAGATGTATCTGACAAAATACTTCCAAAACTCCAAGGATGTTCACAATTACAACACCAGAGGCAGCCCCCCAGATCACTTTCAACACAGATTCGACTCAAGCCATGCTTCATGCTTCATAAGTTCCATATCAACGGCATTTTGGAAGGGGCAGACAAGTTTCTATAGGCAGAGATAGAATTGGCAATATAATCTACACCAGTGGTTTTCAACCTCTGGAACCCCAGACTACAGAACAACAGAATATTGTGTTTACATGTATATATTTACTTGCGCTAGCAGAGCGCGCAAGTAGGGTGATGAGGGCTGTCTGTATGTACTGTATATGGGTATGTATGTGGCCAATGAGGGAACGCTGCTCCCTCATTGAGAGCAGCGTTCTTGGTGACGTCGCAAACCAACCAACAAGTTGGCACCTCGACAGAGTGCCAACTTGCACCACATACCCTGCATACCCACAGACAGCTACCATCACCTCTTGTAGGGTGATGCACTCTACAATTGTGACCTCATACAAGGTGCAAGTTGGCACCTCGACAGAGCGCAGTCTAGTTACTTTTTACTATGGAAAATAATGCTTTGACTGCAACTTCCTTTATTCTATCTTTCTATTCTGACTGGAACCGATTCAGACCTTGGGCAGGTGAATGAAGTTAATATGGTAAAATAAAAAGTCCAGAAGCAATGGTCTACATTGTCTTGAGTAGTAGAAGAAAGTGGTACACCATGTATTTCCTCCGTCATGCATTAGTGGTGTGATTGCGATTTACTGCTTTCCTGTTATGGCCTATAAAATTTCACAAAGCCCTGCGTGCCTCACAGTTTTTCTGCCTGGTTTGATATACCTTGAACCCGATCCAAAACCTTTTCCCATAAACACTTCAGTTTATGGTCCAGTGCTTCCGCACTTTAGCTGAGCTACGAGTGAACAAAACAAAAGTGGAGTTTATAACTTTGACGGACACCGTTTGTAAACGACTTCTGTCTATTCAACGCATGTACCCACTGCTCAACCCCCCTTTTCCAATGTGTTTTTCCTTTCACCAACCCTAGTTTATGCGAGGCAGGTAGGGGTATAAGAGAATCCAAACCGAATGAAAGGCACACACACACACAGACATAAATAATTCCCTCGCGTGAGGAGGCAGTGTTGCTGCAGGTACACGTGTAGCACCAGGGCCATTGTGTGCCAATCTTTATCTCCTTAATCAGGTCTCTTTGCCACTGGTTAATCATTTGTGCATGCCAGGGCTCAGACACATTGGATGCATTACACGCAGACAGAGAAGACAGAGGCACTGGGTGACGACATGACAGGCGATAATGCTGCTGACTTAAGCCACTGGACACAGTGGTGTTGGTTACACAGCATGCCCTCACTTCACCACACACACACACACACACACACACACACACACACACACACACACACACACACACACACACACACACACACATGCGTGCACACACACGCCCCTCTCTTATCTTCCATAGAAATTGGGTTTGATCATGTACATAGTAAAGTGCCTCAACTGATCTGATATCTGATACCTCTGTTTTCTTTTCAACCTGCCTTTATGCAACTCAGAGAGCGACACGCAGGCAAACAAGTAAGATAAAAGAAGAGGGTATAGAGAAAGACGTGTGTGAAGGATGGTTACAGATTGCTGAGTGTCGTGATGGGATCTGTGATAAGAGACAGTAATCCAATGGCCTGTGAGCCTGCAGGGGCCCTGCACACACACACACACACACACACACACACACACACACACACACACACACACACACACACACACACACACACACACAGCAGGAGATTAAAGATATGGGTCGCGATAAAGAGCTACTGAGGCAAAAATGGGAGTCCAGCAGGAGGCGTTTGGGATGTTCGTGGACGCAATATGGCTGTCGTGCCGTGCCTATATGGAATATAGTGAAATCCATGAGTCTCAGTCTAGAGATGTTGCTCACACGTTGCAGATGCCTTTCAACCCTTGTGTGCGAGCATGTGTGTGTTTTTGTGTTGCACTGCTGTAGTGTGCAAGAGACATGGATTTGTGTGTGAGAGAGAGTGATGAGCAGGTGTGTGTGAGAGAGAGAGATTTGTGGCGTGAGAAAGGAGGGGCTTCCTTGTTAGTTGCCCACTGGGTGTAACCTGTCCTGAATAAACTGTGTTGCCCTTTGAGCAGTCCAGTTTCCCACTCCATCCTCGTCCTGCTGCAGAGATCTCAAACACCACCACCACCATCACCCCAAAAAGCACCCTCTCTACCCACCGGATCACGCCTTAAATATTAAAGAGCCAATATTCAACATTTATTGCCAAGTCAAAAGTTGAATTAGACCTACAATGACAGGGCAGTAGAATCCTCTGTTACGTATTTATCCATTCGTAACTCCAATTCTGCGAATGCAACCAAATGGACCATAAGGGTCCATTTGGTTACACTTGTACACTCTCTTAGCTAACACACACATACGTATACATAACCCACACAATATAGTATGTGTGGGTACACATACATTATATACAGTATTTTCTGGACTATAAGGCGCACTGGACTATAAGGCGCACTGTCAATGAATGGTCTATTTTCGAACTATTTTCATATACAAGGCGCACCG
This sequence comes from Nannobrachium achirus, assembly GCF_963921795.1. Lineage (NCBI taxonomy): Eukaryota > Metazoa > Chordata > Actinopteri > Myctophiformes > Myctophidae > Nannobrachium > Nannobrachium achirus. Next base: position 25,709,183 of record NC_137816.1, on the reverse strand, counting down.
GACTATAAGGCGCACATAATAGACGCTACCGTTGCGTTATGCATCCAACAGATGGAGCTGTGCTAAAAGGAATGTCAATGAATGATCCATATATGAGGCGCACTGGACTATAAGGCGCACTGTAGTTTTTTGAGAAAATTAAAGGCTTTTAAGTGCGCCTTATAGTCCGGAAAATACGGTACTAGATTCCTGTTTATATTATACATGTTGCAACAAACAAATCAAAAGCTTGTACATTCCATGCTGCAACCTCCCCCGCCCATTCCTCGCTGTTTACAGAAGCACAAGGAGGAAATGTTTGATTCTATAAACATTTGATTCATCCTGCTCGCTCCTCCTGTTCTGGCTCCGGCCCACATCTCCGACAGCCGGCGGGCCTCCTGCACCCATATCGGAGCACGCTCATTCCAAACTGTGCTCCTCACTGGCAGGTGAGAGTGGCAGCCTACCATGTACCAAATGACTGCTTTGAAAAGTGTCAGCATTGTTTTGTTGGTAATAATTGCAAAAAATGATGGTTAATTGAGGTTGAAAAATATACTGAGCATCCTAATGCTCATATTCATTGCTGCCGTAATTCCACAGTGACAAAGGATCACACACGCACGCACACGCAAACGCACGCACGCACGCACGCACGCACGCACGCACGCACGCACGCACGCACACACACACACACACACACACACACACATATTTTGGCCCTGCTGTTGCACGCACATCAAAGCCTGTTACAAATAAATGTGCCAGCAGATGATTTAGCCTGTGTCAACAACTCATTCTCAAGCCAGTTCTCATCATCTAACTACCAATTAACATAAAGCCATAATTATAGCAAATTATCAAGTCGCTACTGTTAAGCCTCAGGTTATTTACGCTATTTATTTTTCTTTTCTTTCTGTAATTGTCTTTGATTGGCGTTATGAACAAATTTATTAGAATAACATTTTGTTTATTCAAGTATTCTGGCACATACCATAAAGCTAACTAAATCATTTTCATGAATCATGTTTACAACAGCTGAGATCAATTCCAGATTATTAGAAACCTAAATAGGACAACTGCAATGTGTTCGTGAAACAAACCCTGTCATTTCTGTAGATGTTTGCAGTATATGTGTTTTCTACTGTAGTTCTATAGTAATATTTAGAATATAATCTCTATGTATGAAGAGCCATTTGTCACTGGGATATAATGATGCATTTAACCACATGAAAACTAGCTTCCCTATTCTTGACATAGACATAGTTGAACATTGAGCTTGTGGATTGGCTATTTTCAGAGATTTGGTATGGAGGGAAAAAAGGAGGGGACCTAAAGACCCTAGCCAGGGGACCCCAAGTGAACAAGGTTTAAATGGCTAGACAGCACAGGTTGTACAGTTGTAGTTACCCTGTCTGTGCACAGCACTTCTTTCCTCGAGTGCAGGTTGACTAGCAGTAATAACAGTCTATACAACCATCAAAGCAATGTGCCGCTTATAAATCTTTCTCATGGCTAGTGAAATGAACCTGATGAAGTCTTTCATCAGGTTTAACTTGTTTGCTCCAGAATATTTAGGGCCAATTGATAATGTATCACACAACCAACTACAGTATCTGATGGTGGCAAATTCTTATGCAATATCAGAGACTGACAAGAAGACAATCATGGATCAGGTTACAATTCCTGGCAGGGGTGCATCTGATCTGGTTTGGCCAGGCACCCCAACGAACACTGTTTACAAGACAAACAACACATGTGTTGCACATGACAATATCAACCTTCCATCATTTATTCTGCTTACAGCTGTGATTAGGGCCAAGGCAGGCAGCCAAAGAAGACAGCGTGTAAGGTGTCTGGTAGAGATCCAAGGACTGTGTGTTTTCTCTGCGGGAAGTGAGTAAATGTACAGGTATGCTATTGTATACAACATACCTAGTCTATATGAGTCATAGATTTATTTGAACAATTAAAGTGCAATGCCTAGTTGAGACTTGTAGATAACACTTTAATATTATTGACACGCAGTTAATGATAGAAGTGACAGACAGTGATAGCAGCAACACGACCGTCTCTGGCACTGCCAATTTGGTTAAGAGATGTGAGAGATAGCAGGCAGTCAGCACTTTGTGAGATAACATCTACCTTGGATTTGAATGGAACAGCAGTGCGTGCAGTAATCTTGATTGTTTTGAAACACTCACGGGATGTGAGGATTGTTGTTATCTTTTGGTTTTATTGATAACATATTAATGTCATTCAGCCTTCATCTGACCAGATCACATTAATATTGTGTGATGTGATGGCAGCACCAATAACAACATGATAGGTGTACAGCAAATTAAAGTGATTAAAGAAAAACAAGACAGAAATCTGGGTCAAACCTTTATGGGACATAATGTATAAATGCAGACATTCTAGTATCATGCTATAGGACCTAGTACAGTACATGATCATATAACATTAATACAGAAATCTCATTATCAGGATTTTGACCCTCTGGCACACAATTATTTTCAGGTGGTGGTTTGTGGCCAAGCACTTTTCAATTTGGCAGTCCTTGACATATAAAAGTTTGATATCCTGTGCTTTAGGCCACCGCAGCCCCAAATAATATAGTATTACGTCAATCTAGTATTATGA
>NC_137816.1:25659058-25701558 GCF_963921795.1 Nannobrachium achirus | reverse complement strand
GACATCAGGGATCTCCATATATGGGCATAAAAGGGACAAGGACTGACACAGAGATCCTTATATATGGCCATAATTTTGGTAAGAAAATTTGTGTGACTCGCGTCACGGCAACCACACTTGCAATTTCCCAGAATTGAATCTTCTGGTACTATTATGTTTAGGTTTATATAGAATTACAAAAGTGATACAGTAGGTGTGCTGACCAGGGCCGTTTTTAGCTATAGGCGGTATAGGCGAGGGAGTGGACCCAAACCAGCCCAAAACCGGCCCAAAACCGACTAAATTCACGGCAAAACCCGCAAAAATTGTGGGGGGGCGCATTCGAGAGAGCTCGCCTAGAGCGCCGATTAGACACGCTACGGCCCTGGTGCTGACTATGAGTATGGTTTCACTTCTGTATCAGGTATAGGAAGGCACTGACACGGACAAGGAAATGACCCTAGCGGCCCCTGCCTCCCATGATTTATTATACATGTGTGCAGAAAATAGCTGACATTAAGCTCACAACGTGTTTTGAGCTTGTAGATTGGCTATTGTCTGCACACCGCTCCACCGAGCAACAAAGTATAGGCCTACATCATGCAGGCATGTTGTCTGTTGTATGCATAGACTGTAAAAAATATGGAAGGGGACGGTGAGGTCACCCATTGGTTTCTACACACCCATTTTGAAGCGACTTTTTCTGCGAATTCTAATGCACAATCTGGGAATTACCGGTCCCGACAAGCAACTGGAAACTAATGCTATTGGCTAGAAAGGCAGCGAGGGCTTAAAAATTGATGGGACCATAATTTTCAAAAATGCATATAATGATAATTGAAAGAAGACTTTAAACTAGCAGCTGAAAACATTAAGTATTTATGACAATGATTAGTGTGTGTGAAGTCCGGTCATGTAATCAGTAGCGTGGTAATTGTTCTGCAGCCAGCAGGGGGGGAAATAGTGACACCTGCTAGGCCACTGGTTCTCAAACTATTTTGGTTGCAGTACCCCTTATATAGATTTCTGAAGCCAAGTACCCCCTTCCCCTGACAACAGCATTTTGCCTTAGTTTGGTTGGTTTGGTTGGTTTAACAATTTACAGATGAGAAGGTTCACACACAGACTCTCAATGTTTTGTCATTACACAAAACCGTAAAATACATATTCCCATTTTCTCCTGTACCCCCTGCAGTACCCCCGCGTACCCCTAGAGGTACACGTACCCCCATTTGAGAAACACTCTGCTAGGCCATTAATGAGAACTGCAGGGAATTCTAAACTTCCTTATAGGCTTCATTTTAGAGACCAGTTGGCACTGACACAAGGAAATGTGTCAGTGCTGGTCTGGCTCTACATGAGGTCAAGTTGTCAGTACAGTACGTACTGTAACAATGTAGTCAATCGTATTTCTTCATAATGTGATTCATCATCGGTGTGATCCTGTTGTTCCTATTATGTCATAACAATAATCCATGATGCTTACTGTTGGCAGCTCCATGCGTCTCAAGCAGGCTGTTCTTCCCACAACAAGCCCTTGGTTAACCTGGTGGTGGTTCTCAAGCATGCTCCATCGCTCGTGCTGTCATCCAGTTGTGGTTTGGCCCCAAAATATCAACAGTCCTTCAGTTTCACTCGACAAGTAATTGGACAGCAGGTATGAGATTTTAACTGTCACTTTGATGCCTGCTGCACAAAGTGTGAACACATATTGACAGGACACGTTACAACTTGTGTTTGTTTTGAAGAATGTCAAGACTGCGAGAGTACACGCGTCACAAAAGCCCCTTTTTAATAGTGGAACTATTCAACAGTATAAATGTTCCTATTGTTGTGGCTGGCAGGAAAGCAAGTGAAGGGGAGTCAATTGAATACGTTGAACAAGAAAAGTGACTTGTAAGGGCACAATCAATTTGAAAGGTACTGTTGCTTGATAAAGCTCAATTCTGATGCCTTTCATTGCAGGGCAGTGGGACCAATCCATAAAATAATAAACGATAAAAAACTTTTAAGAAATGGTGAAAATAGCCAATCTACAAGCTCACAAAATGTCTTGGGCCTCGGGCTGAAATGTTTGTTAGGTAACAGGAGTGTCTAGCACTTTAGTAAACACCAGTTTCATCCAGTTAGAAATAAAGAACCAATTCATCAGCTTCAATTTTATAGTGTTGCCATTCTAATTTTGGCTGCTCTTTTAATTTTATCACTTCCAAGTTCCAATTTCACTTTATCCTTTATCCTATATTCTCTCTCAAACATTTTATTTGAACAACAATTATCACTTTACAGCACCTTTTATCAGAAGTGTTTAGGTGAAGGCAGAAGTCGACATGCCAATCAGCTGTGGGGTCCCCGGACCCAAACCCGTGATCTAGGCCACATGGATGGAAGTGGGGTGCAGCTGTAACTAAACGCATAACGCTCTGTCCACATACAACGTCCTCAGTTCCATTACAACTTGAGACCTCTCTCTGTCCCTCGCGGCCTGTCTATGAAAGATTAAAAGAAACCAACTAACACACTGCATTGGAACACTGGTTATCATATGGAAACTTTGACATTTGAAACAATCAGCAAATAGTCAGTATCATTCACAAAAAGTTAATAGGAATTTCAAAGGAACTATATACTGTACACTTTATGCACAATTTCACAAATTGTCCCTTATCTTATCTGAACTTATTTTATCTTGTCTTATATCAGAAGCTCATGTAATGTTCCATTCATTAAGTTACTCTTTGTAACCCAGTGGTTACGATGCTGTGGTAGTGGATTCATTATAATTATTTTGGATTATAACGGCTCAGGGTAGGCCAGATGACATGGGGCTGCTGGTGCCGGGTTAGTTAAGGAGGGTTTAGGGATTATTAGGGTCTTTTTGACTCCTACTGTGGCCATCCGTGCAATAAACACATCCACTCATGTTATAGAGTATGAAAGGCTTTGGATGAAACTTAAGTGACCTCCCCAACTGTACGTTTACGTTTTTACCTGTCACAGGTCGTTTGCATTAGCGGAGAAGAAGAAAAAAGGTAAAGAAAAGAAAAAAGAAAGTCATAAAGACGCCGCTGCCAGAGGCCAAGTCAGGAGGTCAGCAGGAGTGAAAAGATGAAGCATTTGTCCTCACGCAAGGCAACACGAGAGAGAGAGAGAGAGAGAGAGAGAGAGAGAGAGAGAGAGAGAGAGAGAGAGAGAGATTGAGAGTGAGAGTGGAGCCATACCAAATTACCAATATCTCAGTTTGGCCGATAACTCGGTCTTGGTGTCTCCGTTTTTTACCACATTCAACCTCGCATCCCCATTTTGGGTAATCTGAGTTCCCAGAAGTTTTTTTTTTTTAGAATAGATTTTGCACTTTTTGACAAGTTATTGTTAAAAAAAAATAATCAATAATAAAATATTCTAGGGCTCTACAAAATCGGGATTGGCATCGTTTCCAAAAACTGTGGCATCGGTTGGGCTCTATAACACAGAGAGAGAGAGAGACGGCGACCTGCCTGTCCGGTTTTTCACACTCTTGGCTCCGCCGTGCATGCGAACAGCTTGTAAATGACAGAGGAAGCCGAGGTGTGGAGACAAAGCGCCCCGGGCCTGGGTAGTTTACACAGAGCCGCAGCATTAATCCTCCATCAACCCTGCCATGCCAATAAAGCACAACCGCCCTGTGAAAATAGGTAGACCTAATGGTGCTTTGGCAGCAATGTAGGTCTATGTTTTGGATAACAAGATAGAGATGTAGGCTACTGTACTACAGCAATGTTATTTATGCCTGCTGCCAGCAGGAGCTTATGTTGTGGTGAAACACATAATAGCCTATTGTAGTGTCAAATTAATCTGGACACGTAGGGGTGCTATTTTGCTAAGAGATACGTTATACCCTATATAGGCTATAGTTTGTGAATTGTACCGTATATTGGCATGGCATAAAAGGGACAAGGACTGACACAGAGTAGAGTTCTCCATATATGGCCATTAATTTAATAGTGAATACATTTTCCCCATTGACTTGAATGGGGACAGAATTCATTTGCAAGTGTGACTCGCCTCACAGCAACCACATTTGCAATTTCCAATTTCTAGCTAGTTTCTACATTAAAAGCATGGCGGCCCTATTTTGGCATCTCATTATAGCTGAAAAGTACCATTCCATCTCTATTGAAAAAAAAAACAATGCAGACTTGCATGTGTAGTCCATAAAGAAGCTGTGGCCAATAGGCCTACATGCACTCCCTTTGAGCAAAGTTTTAAATAATTTCAAAAAAGATTTCCAACATTTACAAACGTTAACATTTAAATCCCCCCCCCCCCCCCCCCCCCAAAAAAAAAAGAAAGAATGAGCCAAAATAGAAGTGTGTCACAACATGTCACGATGAAACGCAATGTGAGTTTGTAAATTGTCTATTTTTCTCTAGTTGCATCACAAAGTACAGGGCTTAGGTTATTGAAATATTAAGCCTATATTTAAGCCATCCAGCTGTTATGTAAGGGATCAGCATCTGAGGAGCCGTGCAAAACCTGCAACCTGGCAAGGTGGCTGCTGCTACACAGACAGACACCTGCAGGAAAACAGATTATACACTGCGTACCCAGGATCGGTGGCATGCTTTTGACACAGCTAAATAAGGCCATTACTCATCAACCGGACTCAGATTCTCAGGCCTCTTAGCAGTTCTATTATCATCAGAGTGACAGAAGTCGGTCCACAATCGGAAGAGGGTGTGGCCCTGAGACAGGGAAGCTGTGAAGGGGAACAGGCTGCAGAGAGTGAACTAGGGTGCTGTGCTCGCGGCCCCAGGCACGTAGCTCAGATTTAAGAATGAGTTAGCGTGTCAGGATAGCGTGTCTCGCTACAGACCACGCCCGCACCTGTCAGGTGTTGTGTGGCATGCCTGTGTGTTCCGTGCGGGAGCCTCCAGTGCATGTTCCCGCGCACTTGTGTGGACGCGCATGTTAACGAGATACTATTGCAGCGTGCCTCCGTCGTATCCTCTCTTCTCTCTTGTTGCACGCAACTGCATACCCCGGTGATGATGGACACGTGATTTACTGAATACCTGCCTCAGCTTCAGAGCCCTAGAAACTAAATATTTACTGAGTCATGCAGGGGCTGAGCACATACACACATTCTGCGGAGCTGTCTCTCTTTGCTCTGCACTCAGGTCGAGGCTGTTTATGTAAACTGCACGGGGGTGGGTGTGGGGACATCTATGTCACCTCCAAGGCATTTCTTCTTTCTATAGAAAGTTGACAGGGTAGAGAAAGGGCTACCATGACACAGACTTACTAGACCCACTGCAGTTAGCCTCCAAACAAAACAGGTCAACCGACAACGCCATTTGCCCCCCCGCTCCACACTGCCCACTCTTATACCTGAAACCGAGGAACATGGGCGAATGATGTGCATCGACTACATTCAACACCATTGTGCCATCCAAGCACGTCACCAAGATCCCAGATCTAGGACTCAACACCACCTGGTGCAACTCGATCCTGGAATTCCTGACAAACAGACCCCAGGTGGTGCACATTGGCACCGGCACCTCCTCCACACTGATTCATACTGTAGCACCCCCCTCCCCAGTGCTGTATTCCCTGTTCACTCACTGACTGTGTGGCCACAAACAGCTCAAACTCCATTATAAGGTTTGCTGACGACGCCACCGTCATTGGCCTGATTTACAGACAATGGTGGCCTCCTGAGAGGAAGTGAGAGAAAGTGAGAGCCCTGACATTGTGGTGTCAGGATAACAGCCTCCATCTTAAACGTCAGCTTAACAAAGGACACGATTGTGGACCACAGCAGGCTGCAGGGAGCACATGCCCCCATTCACATCAATGGAGAGAGTGATGCCTCATATACTTAGTTGGGTCTTTTTGGGAGGTTCCATATGATTTGGTTAACCCAAGGGGATTAATAATCTTCTCAATATGGAACAAGCAGCAGATTGAAATTCAGTGACCAGAGAATTAAATGTGTGTGTGTGTGTGTGTGTGTGTGTGTGCGTGCGTGCGTGCGTGCGTGCGTGCGTGCGTGCGTGCACACGTATGAGCGCGTGTGTCAGTGATGTCAGTTTCAGCGTGTGATGGAATGAGGGAAACATAAGCTGTTTACCAGAGCTACGTTCAGGGTGAGGAAAGCCATTTTCTAGCCACCTGTAAACTGGCACGTAGCAGAACCCATATGAAAGCAGACCAACACATGCTCAATGGCTCACAAATGGACTGAGAATCGCTGCCGTTCAACTGCAGCATGGTGGGCAACAACGGAAGAAATGCTGGCTGTTCCTGGAACATGCCCACATCTTAGCCCTCAGATGATGTCGCCGTAGAAATGACTCGGTTCGTAAGGGATAATCAGCTACCTCGAATATGTGTGCATTAACAGATTTTAGGAGGCGAGGACTGAGGCCTGATTTCCTACCCCATCGTGCGATGGTGTGTCTCTCGCCGAAAACAACAATTTATGCTCCATCGTACTGAGAGTGACTGACAAGTGTGACTTGGCTGTTTGAAGGTTTATGGAATGCATAGAACACTCTCCTGATTCACTGGCTGCTGCTGAGTCATGATTTAAGATTTACTTTATTGCTTTGCAAATCCAATAAAATTCAAAAAAACTGTAAAAGGATACACAACAATGCAACAATACTGTACAATGCAACCGCATGGAAGTAGGCTAACAGTCAGTTGTTATCTAAGACGACTATCTAATGCCACAGGTGGCTCTGTGATTGATATCACTTCTACTATCAGCCAGTTAACAGCTCCATCGGAGGGGTTGAGTTACCTTCGCTCAGGGGCATGGTGACAATGGCTGACGTAAAGGGCAGTCACTAGTAGTGTTTGTCACAGGCCAACCTGTTAAATGCCCATAGTGCTTTGTTGGCTCATCCAGGTGCATGCCACATGGGTTACACTCTAGCTTTCCTGTTTCCTGTGTCTCTGACTCCATCTCTCAACTGAACTATGCAAGTGAAGCACACATGCCTTAATAAATACTGGTAATTGTGGTAATGGCCTGTCTTGAGATGAGCATATCAAGTTATTTCTAAGTGAATACATGTACTAGGCATGCTGTTTAATAAACATCAATCTGTTAAAACGATTAAAAACACACAAGAGAGTCTATGGCAGAGATACCCAACTATACATGTGTAATGGAGGTGATACAAACCTCCCTATCCGGCTTCGAACCCGGGTCTCCCACACGAAAGTCCAATACCTTAACCACTAGACATCTTTCTGGTCAGGGGGAGATACTAGACTTTTGAGGCTTCAAGGCTGGGGTTGCGACTCTCTCCGTCACACTCACCCCCCTTTAACCTCCTCCTACGGGGAAGCCCGAATCCGGGTCACGGCACCAATGTAACGGAGGTGATCCAAAACCTCCCCACCCGGTTTCGAACCCAGGTCTCCCGCGTGAAAGTCCAATATCTTAACCATTACTCCAAAGGGAAATCTCTATGAAACGAGAGCAGATACTAGACTTTTGAGGCTTCAAGGCTGGGGCTGCGACTCTCTCCGTCACACATGTTCATACAGACATACACATACAGAGAAATACACGCACACACAAACAAAAGTCACTATTATTTGAAGTGACATCCTCTTAAGAGTATCGTGCGGGAGATGTATTTTTGGACGACCGCGGTTGTATCAGTGAGGAAATTCCTTTCATATTTGCTTACTAGAAAACATCTGGCACTGTTTTATCTGTTACATCTCCATTCTCATAGAGATGCAGCGAATACTTAACTTGAGCCTGGGTGGTGACAACACCCATCCTCACATCGTGGTGGAAGCAGTACTCTGATTTTTCTTTTCTTTTTTTCCCTTTTTTTTTTTACTTAAGTAAAAGTCCTGCAATCAAAACGTGATTGAGGAAAAGTACAAAAGTATTGTCATCAAAATAGGCTTACAGTACCAAAGTAAAAGTATACTAATTTTGCAGAATGGCCCTTTCACAAATAGTTTTCTTTTCAAATCTTTTTATTAAGGTACAGTGTCGCATTGAGGCAGGTACACACAAACAGTGATGACACCCCAAGTCCCATTCCCATCACAGTAATCAATAGCACAAGATCCGAGGCCATCACGGTATGTAAAAGTCCAGTATAGAAAGAAGAGAAACCCTGCCCATAAAGGATAATAAAAGAAAACATTTTCTCCCCTCCATATTCCCAATTTAGTGTTTAGCCATTCCCCCATTCCCATACTCTACACTAGACCCATCCCTGCTAATCCCCATAGTAGTCATTGGGAGGGTGAAGACAACAACGGGTCTCCTCCGATACCCGATCCGTCATGCCACCATCTTCTTTTCACCTGGCATTGAGGAGCATCACCGGGGGGGCGTAACGCATGCGGAGGTACACGCTATCCTCCCCAGCTCCACCCCTCTCTGAACAGGCGCCCTGACCACTGTGGGAACCGTTACAAACACAAATCATTTTAATTAGTAATGCATTGCAATGCTCTATTGTTGTAGCTTGTAACGGTGGAGCTGATTTTAATAACTTTATGTAGGCCTACAACTTGGTAGCTTAACCTAGATCATTATACAACATAATTTATAATTTAATGTATGATTTGTATTATTAATAATCTAAATCGCATAGTACTATAACTACGACTGCCAAATAATTATAGTTGAGTAAAAAGTAAAATATTTGCCTCTGAGATGTCTGAAATACTAATGACTCGAGAAAACGTAAAAATGAAGTACTTCAGTAAAACTGTTTTGTACTTAGTAATATACACTACTTTTCAATTATAGTGCTTCTTGAAATTTGACACAGCTCACCAAAAACAAGGGTTATGAGTGTGTGTGTTTGTTGCCCTTGCGTGGAATAATAACAGTAAATTGCCTTAGCATAACTTTAAATAAATATAAATGTAACTAACTATTTATATCTGCTGCTAATTGTTGTCTCTACTTACACAAGACAACATTATGTGACACTCTGCATTGTTATTTGTTTTCCTTTCACTTGTATCTTTCTCTATTCTCTATGCTTATAGATATGTATCCATCAGTGGTGAAAAAAAGTACTCAGGTGTTTTACTTCAGTAAAAGTATCAATACTGCAATATAAAAATACTCTGTTACAAGTAAAAGTCTGTAATTCTACTTGAGTAAAAGTACGAAAGTATTGGGATCAAAATATACTTATGTGGCGGAAAGTCCCAGCCTGAAGACTCAAAAGTCTAGTGCCTCCCTCATTCCATAGGGATATCCCTTTGGAGTAATGGTTAAGATATTGGACTTTAACGTGGGAGGCCCGGGTTCGAAGCCCGGGTGGGGAGGTCCATTACACTTAAAGTACCAAAAGTAAAAGTACAAAATGTTTGAAAATAGCAGATCTACAAGCTCAAAACACGTCGGCGACAGTACTATGGACATTCCCATATTTTCCCATACCAGAGCGTGATGTCAGTTTTTTCCCCTGGTATCACAGGGATCTCCATATCTCCATATATGGGCATAAAAGGGATTTGTTCCCCCTGGCATCACAGGGATCTCTCTAACAAGGCATCATTGATATTGATGACATCAGGGAACTCCATATATGGGCATAAAAGGGATTCTGTTAGTGTGACATCACAGTGTCAGAGCAGCAAACCCATTCTGGTAGAGTGGTTCGACATCACATTGACATCAGAGCATGATGTCAGAGCAGCAAACCCATAGAAACACATAAATGACATCACAGTGACATCAGAGCATGATGTCAGAGCAGCAAACCCATAGAAACCCATAAAAATGTGTACACAACGTCTACGGACGTGCATCAAGCTGTGACATTTCTCATGGTAAACTTTATCATTATTATTAATTAAACTTTATTATTATTATCATTATTATCATTAACCTACAGTATATGGAGTTATATCCACAAGGATGATTACAAAAGGTTATGTCTGGATCAGAAATGACTTTGGACAGTTGGAAAACTATAGTTAAACTTGCAGAGTGACCCATTATTCTACCTTATCCGGGATTCGTCACTGTCATGCGGTATAATTTTTCAGGTAACTTTTCTCCGCTGTGTGGAAAAGCCTGGTGACATGAGGTTATAAACTCAACGTTGCCTGCACATATTTGTACTCTGAGGAGCACCCCTATATAGTTTTGAAACCACAAAGAGCATGTAAACAAAATAAAAAAAAATCACTAATTGTTTTACACCTGTAAACTTGTAATGTGACAATAGAATAACAAAAATCATTGGTTTAAAGCAGTGTTTTCATTTCAAGGACTCCCAGGATAGAACTGTTTGCATGAGACCAGTCCAGAGACCCTGATAACCCTGAGAGTGTACAGTACAAATGGAACCAAATGGACCTGTAAGTTACAGACCTGTGAGGGTCCATTTGGTTTCTAACTATCAATCGTAACCCTCTGGAACCCTCTCAATATTTATCTGTGGAACCAAGTCAAACAAAATGTAATGCGTCCACTCCTACAATTCCAAGTGCTTGTCAGAGTGGGGTGGGGGGGGTCCACAGTTCAAATATGATTATTTTGCAGGGTCACGGCCTTAAATGTTTGGGAACTCTAAACCCTTGCTGTAGTCAACCTAACTGCACTTTACTAATCTGATCTCTACCGCTCCCTACAGGCTACAGGGGGCACAGACTCCAGGTTGCATGAGAAAGCAGTGAAGGAAATGAGATAATCCCCCTCCCCCTTTTCTTTCTTTCACTTAACATGCTTCTTAAATTGTTTCATGTTGTCTTTCCTGATCTCTCGGTTGCCTGGCAACGTCTGTACTGTCAGCGGTGGCCGCACGGCAGGGGGCGGAGCTGTTAGGTGAGAAGCCCTGTCAAGCACGCACGCACGCACATACACTCGCAATCTCGCGTGCACGCTAAATCGTGTACGCACAATGCACATGAACAAAACGTAGGCTGCATGGACGTGCAGTGCTGAACACAGACACAGAAGCAGCAGCATTGATTGGAGGACGTAGTAGGTCAGACATCCATCTCGGATGAAGACCACGAAGAAAGCAAAAAATGCAAACGTTTTAATTAAGGAGTGGCCCCCCCAGGTATGAATTAGGCTACACTTGTGAGGATCATTGAAGCCAAATGAAAACAGCAGATCTGATCTGGCCTACTGACACTAGGCTACTTCTTAAACATTTGTTTTCTAATTCATGGCATTTCTTAGATTTTTCTTTTAATTGTTCATGAAATTACTGAAAAACAAAATAAAAAAGAAATTGTTGAATTCTGTTTTTAATTCATGAAAAAAAAAAGTTTTTTGAATAGGCTAAATAAATAATGGGCTAATTTATAAAGTAAACTAGATTATGCCATGAATAAAGACAAGTGCCTCACACTCAGCGACATACCAGACAGAAGTTTCCTCTGACCCTCCATCCACGTCGTGAAGCCTCCTCCTGGGCATTGGGTTGAGCTGCGAGTCCGGACAGGCCATCTGAGACAGAGAGCCCCGTCTATAATTATATCCACATACAGCTGTTTATTAACAGGCATTTGACCTCCGACCCATGATACTTACACCTCTCGTAATTACTCTCAGCCACGCTATGGTTTACAGACACACCGCTCGTGTGTTTTACTTTTTTTGCACGTAAATGTCCCCAGCAATTTACTTCTTTCCCTAAACTGGAATGTTCAGGGTGTGCGTTTATGGATGATGATTATGAAGACAGAAGACATATTGGATGGCGAGAAATATAGCTTTTTTTTACCGGTCTCATCTGAAGTTATAAGAGTCGATGAGTTTATTATTATTATGTAGAGTTTACTGCCCTCTGGTGGTAAGGAGATGTCACACCCCTCTGACAGAAGCACCAGTTTATGATAGCCTATCTATGAGTGTCTTTTGTTTCTCGGCTTCAGACATGGAACCTAGTCCTAGACTATTGTTAATTGCATATTGTACCAGTTAGTTAATTGCAGTCAGCTGTTGTTGGTCCAGCTCTGAATTAGCCATCATGAAAGAAATGTGAAACAATTATTCCCAGGAGAAAGTCAGCAACCAACCATCAAAGTGCACTGCATGGTTGATAAAGTCTGGCCAGTATAAGCCTCTTCTCGTTCATTAACTATTTGAATCTGTCCATGGCATGTAGGCTAGAACCCCCAACATGTCTCTTTCAACTCAATCTGAATTCACCTTAATGCAATAATCCAGCTGTTGACTTAAAACTGTGCAGATATGTCCACATAGGCACATTAACACACTGTGCAACTGTCAGCTACTGCCACAAACCAGGTTTTATACATACCAGTAAGACTCCCTAATCGGGAGATAAGCGACCGTAGGTGGCTTATCTCCACAAATAGGGCAAAAATGTGTTTTTCCCAAATCTTCCTGATCCATGTTGATGACATGAGTGTAGACATGCTGTGTAGTGATATTCGTGATTTTAGGGCAAAAACTGTAGGAGCAGTGTCCAAAAATGTGTTTTAAAAATCGGCCTGAAGGTGGCGCTAGAATAGGGCCATGTGAGAAATGAGGGGTGGGGTCTCCGCGTTGCCTTGGCGGACGAATAGGTACCGGCCCCGGCTGTCCCGGACGCTCCTAGCCCGAGTTACGGCATTTTATGTGCGCTGCAGTGGCAGGGGGTCCTCCACTTTTGCATCCGTTCTGGAGCACCAGGAGTCGGTGGTCCCCGGGAATTCCCCATGAGCAGCCCCGTTGGGGTGGTCATTTGGTCATTTTTGCACATTTGGTCATTTTTTACATCTGGGGGTCCCCCAGGGACCTGGGGATCCCTGGGGCTCTGGGGGTCCTTGGAGGTTGTAGTTTGGGAGGCAAGGAGTGTGTGTGTAAAATCTGGCATGGATCGGGTCAACAGGTGCGGAGATATAAGCAGGGAAAAAGTGTGACGTGTGACGTGTGAGCACATTTGGTCATTTTTTACATCTGGGGGTCCCCCAGGGACCTGGGGGTCCCTGGGGCTCTGGGGGTCCTTGGAGGTTGTAGTTTGGCAGTCAAGGAGTGTGTGTGCAAAATCTGGCATGGATCGGGTCAACGGTTGCGGAGATATGAGCAGGGAAAAAGTGTGACTGACTGACTGACTGACTGACGCACAGACAGCCCGTGGAGCTTTTGGTAGTAAATGCGACCTACGGTCGCAATAAAACAATTTATGTGACTCCCATAATGAAGGGATAAAGAAAATCTCCATAATTAAGTGGCTAATCATACTCTGAGAAAAGAAGTAGCCTTTATTCCCAAACTGGCTTAAGCAACTGACTCTTCACATGTCATTTGCATAGTTCCACCATAAGGAAGTTTAGATCTTTGAGTTTTGCATTAATGATTTTTTATTGTTTCTGATCTGCAGACATTGTTGTTCTTACTCAAGGCCGCGATAAGCTTGTTTCTACATATATACACATACACATACCTGTACATAGGCAGCCCCATGTGTGCATTTTCAACATGTAATATGCACAATATGCACTATAGACACTTTTAATGCAATGTTTGTCATCTGTCATGGACTGACTGAGTGGTGGAAAGTAACTACATTTACTTAATTACTGTACTTAAGTACAGTTTTGAAGTACCTTTACTTTACTGGAGAATTTCCAATTTGTTATACAATACATTTTACTCCAATACATCTCAGAGTCAAATATTGTACGTTTTACTCCACTATTAGAAAACGTTAGTTACTTTGTAGATATGGATTATTAAAAACATACATTAACCACTTCAGCCCTATTTAAATGTTGGCTATTTGAAAAAATAGCAGATCTACAAGCTCACGGCTCACACATTTTATACATTTGGAAATGTGTTAAATGGGACATTCAGTACTTTTACTTCCACTCATTAAGTATGTTTTAATGCGAATACCTTTGTACTTTTACTCAAGTACATTTTGAATTCTGGACTTTTATTTGTAATAGAGTATTTTCTACATTGTGGTATTGGTACTTTTCCTTAAGTACAAAATGTGAGTACTTATCCCACCACTGTGTAGACTTAATGATTAGATCATACTGCTATACCAGACCCCTTCACTAGATTGCCCGGCTCACAATGAGTTCAGAACTCACCCAGGTGTCTATACATGGCCCATTCCCCTTTTCCCTCGACACCAATTTACAATTTAGGTAAAAGAAGCTCTTATCGAAAGTGACTACAATGTTGCCGAAAATAGACAATCTACAAGCTCACAGTGTGTCGTGTTGCGACTTATATGTTGAAAGAAACTCTAAGTTGCATTTATGCCAGAAGTACCCAGCACAAATCTGAACATGTCACATTAAAGTCTTCTTGTCGTGTCCACTCTCACTGAAGTGAACACAGACACAAGTTTGCAAACACAGAAGAGTTCCAATCTGACACCATCCAATCACAAATGTTGTATTGAAAAGACAAGGGCACAAAAAGTAAACCGATTTATCCAACATAAAAATATAAACTTTTTTTAAAGCGTAATCATTCAGAACAGAAGAAAAATAATGCTTCCTCTGTCGCTCGCTGTTTGTCAGCCACTGTTGCTGTGAAACTGTACAGAAGGGGTTTCAAATCACAGAATGAAACTCACGCTAATATGGATATGACATGGTATTTAAGAATGGGTGATTGAAAATGCCTCAGAGAGTTGGCATGGCTCAAGGTGCTCAGGCTTTGGGGGTTGTATTATAGACAGGTGCGGTGGGAAGCCTAGCTGGAGCCCACGGCACGGGTCCCCTTGTTCTTTTGTCTGTTGCAGGGGGGCCCTGGAGGCAGATTGTCAGCCGCAGCAGCAGAGCTTTCATGGACAGACGCAGGAACAGGAAGAGATGTAGACGATAAAGACATCCGTTTGAAGTGGTTGAGCACAGAGACACGCGTGCGTGATGCGCTGCATCATCCCCCGCACGCACTGTCCCGTGTCCCTGCACGCAGGGGCGTCACACCAAATCCTGGGCCCTGGGTACAAGGATTCACCGCGGGCCCCCCATGAATGTTAACTATTGAAAAACAGCAGATATACAAGCTCACAGCGCGGCACCGAGTGCCGCGCTGCGAGCTTGTAGACCTGCTATTTTTGAAAAATCGTGAAAATGTGTGCCAAGAAACCTATGTTTCCATGTCAGTGATGCTCACACTTTTTCATGTGAAGGACCCCCCCCCCCCCCCCCCATCTCAAAATATTTATTTCCAGGGACCCCCCAGAAGCAACATTTTTGTTACAAATGTTCACTAAAGAAATACATATATTCAAAGATTTGCGCACATTTTCACGACTTGTCAAAAATAGCAGATCTACAAGCTCGCAGCGCGGCACTCTGTGCCGCGCTGTGAGCTTGTATATCTGCTATTTTTCAATAGCTAAAGTTACTAGGGCCCCTCCACCTTGGGCCCTGGTAACTCTGCACGCACATCCCTCATCCAGACCCTGGGCACATCAGGAAACGAGGTGGCGGGACCAGCGCTCGCTCCTATGGTAGTTGAGAGTCTGTGCCTCTTGGTCTAATTCCCTGCCCTCTTCCTCTCACTTTCTCTCTTTCCTCTCTTTGTTTATGCTGACAATGGCAGCCCAGAGAGTTCAACAGGGTCTCCTCCTCGTCACACCCCCCTCGTTCCAGTCAGAATGAAATTTGGCATTTTGAGGCAAACTGGTCACTGAGGACAAAAAGAGTGTCGTCTTTGCTCTGAACATGGATTGGTTCTGTCTGGATCGAGTGACAGCTGCCACAGTTTGATTGACATTTGAGGGGGATAGTACGGGTCAGGTGTTGAGCTCGACATCCCCTTGTCCAGACCCCCAGTCCCCAAAGTCTGCCTCCCCGCTGGAGTAGGGCGGGTTATCCAGCGAGATGCCCCGCCTCTCCCCAAACACCTTCTCCTGCAGCTCGATGATGTCGTTACGGATGTCAGCCATCATGAGCAAGAGGAAGTCAAAGGAGCCGGGTGGTCCCTGGGGAGTGATGGGAAATGGAGTCATTATTAGGAATGATTGCAGGGCGTGTCTGCCTCATTGTGCCAGACAATCAGTAAACCTTGTTTCCTTTAGGGTTTATTTAAAGCTGCATTCTATTGTTGGACCATGTCAGGGGACCAGCTTCTGGTGAATCCAGGTGAGAGTATTTTAGACTGCATTCCTATTGTTGGACCATGTCAGGGCTCCAAAAAGGTGAATCCAAGGGAAAGCTATGATTCCTAATTTATATATATATATGTGTCCACTGTCCATGTATGTATAGTGGAAAACAAGACTTGGTCATAACTTAGTATAGGGCCAGACCGTGTTTGAAAAACTGGAAACCTTTTAATTTGATGGGTCTTGGCTGGGGCTGCACAGGTTCCTCAATTCATTATGGGCACTAAACTTGTTACATTAGCTATATATATATCCACCATTACAAATAAAACGACTTTGTTCTTATCAGACTAGGAATGTGTGAACTGTAAAAAAAAAAAAGGATGTTCTTGAGTACACACAAGTGTACTGTTACAGGTTGCTCTCTGTCTCTCACTCACTCACACACACACACACACACACACACACACACACACACACACACACACACACACACACACACACACACACACACACACACACACACACACACACACACACACACACACACACACACACACACACAAGAAAAGAAAGAAAATGTTGATTATTAGGAGGGACTAGATGGCTTGATTCTCCAGCTTGGAGTGACTATTTCACTTTAATTGGTTAATTCATTATCAGTCCAGACAATACTTACAGGGTCACCTCTTTGACCAGGCGCTCCTCTGTCACCCTGTGAAATAAACATTGTCCAGTTAGTGACATTTATCACAAATATCACTTTTAAATGAATGAACTACTAGAATAGATATCGGAAACAAAACAGAACTTTCTGACCTACAAACCACACAAAAGAAAACAGTTGATAGGCTTCTATCATTTCTCATAATTTCTTTAATTATGTAGTAAAGAAATCCAGACACGTTCTATGCATTGGTCTGACCATTATGGCCAGACACAGAACGAGAACGGCACCACTTCAAAACCTTCAAACCATGTTAGAAATCTAGAGACTAGGTCAAAGATACTTCGAGGGTTAGATGGGACGGGACTTATAGAGCTCTGATTGGAGGTAGGCTACTCCTCAGAGTCCTCACACACATGCACACGCACACACAAACACAAACGCTACGCACACACACGCATGTGCGAGCACACACACACACACACACACACACACACACACACACACACACACACACACACACACACACACACACACACACACACACACACACACACACACACACAAGGGATTAAAGGCATTAAAGAGCATGCATGGTCACTCAGTAACATAAAATATAAACTGTAATAATGACCTTGAGTCCGTCTCTTCCTGGTGACCCCTGTGGACCCTGAACAAACAACAGCATACAGAGTTTCATTAAGAATGTCATTCTGTGCATTAAAACTCCTGAGGAGATAGGGTTCCATTTTAAATAGCACAGTAGGAAGCAACAGCTCAATATGTAAATAACATGCAGCACAGGACAATTGTGATGTACTGTATAGAGCAGGGGTGCCCACACTTTTTTGACGTGAGATCTACTTTTAAAATGACTAGCTCAACATGATCTACCCATTCAAAATGTTTTAGCTGAGGGCCTGAGGGGGGCTTTGGAATAGCAGCACTGGCGTTACATTTTAGACAAACACACTTACTGTAAGGGGGAAATAAATGGGAAATACTGAGGGAAATGTCTTCATCCCATTCTGTATGGAATTGGTAAGTTTTGGGATTCTTTGTAATGATACTGACTCTTTGAACAAAGTATTGCATTTGCCTATACTTTAGAAGCCATGAAGGGAGCTGACAGGCCCTTCTTGATTGCATATTGACATATATTCTTTTTATATATTTTTTGAGGCATATCATGTGGTCTACCTGCACACCCTTGGTGATCTACTGGTAGATCCCGATCTACCTTTTGGGCACCCCTGGTATAGAGCCTCTAAAGCCGGCCCCACTCCACTCCACCCCACCCCACACACTTTTGTCAGGTTTTCCACTACAAGGAACTGGGTAGAGCGGTGTGAAAGTGGTACTAAACAGGGTACTAAAAAGTATCCACTATTGAGTGGGTCCGAGTTGGGCTAAGCGGGGCCAAAGCAGTGACGTATACACGCTGCTGATACTGATTGGCCGGAGAATGTGGCTCACGGCTGAGCTGTGTCTTTCAACACAACAACTTGAGACAGATTTTAGTTTGCGAGTCACGGCTGCAAATCAAATATAAAAGCAAAGCCTGTTTGTTTTATATATCTGTTTATAAAGAGGTCGATTAGGCAGAATTGTGTTCCCCAGCCCTGCAGTTAAGATTCCACGAAGCACCAAGAACATAACACAAACAGCGGACATATCTATCGTCACGAGTCGCAATTAACAACGGCCATCCCTTATTTTATATAGATCTTTATTTGGATCTTCTCAGTGAGATGTCTCCTGTTTGTATTTGTAATTGCTTGTGTTGAATGGGGGAAAGAATCTCTGTCGCGTTTGTGTTTGTTCTGGCAGTCTACTGTGTTTGTTCTGGCAGTCTACTGGATGGACCCAGTGCTACAGAACCCAATAGATCCAGCCGTTCCTTAAGCACATACATAAATAAGCAGAGTAGGGGGCAAGTTTTCAGCGATTATTTTTGTCTAGTTTGTGGACTCAGGTTTAGTGTCTTTATTGCGTTTTTGCTCCGTAACAGGACAGCTACAGTACATGCTAGCTCAGCTAGCCTCTACATTCTAGCTTGCTTCTTTGTGTAGTTTGGCCAATAAAGTTATTATTAGACCATGTTCACCCTGACGTTAGTCGACTCGTCGCTATAGTTGTAAAGACTCGATGAAGACCTGTGTGCGTGTGGAGCATCTAAAACATTGTACACCACATCTCTATAGCGTTAGTTAAGCGTCTCCGTTGTGTTTACAGAGAAAGACCCTTGATCCATATGTTGAAGAAAGGGGGCGTCGATTTCTTTCGGGAGCGGAGGGGAGGAGGGTAGTGGGAGGTAATACTGTACTGTAATGGAAAAGCTACATATGAAAATGCGGTGATGGGTCGTGTTGTGTAGTGTCGGGCTAAAATCTGCTATGGAAAAGCGGCTTAATAGGCTCTATGCACAGCAGCCATATTGGAAAGAAATTGGGCCTCTTCCTTACTTCCTTCACAGGTGTTAACAATTATGTAAATTAGGGCTGTGTTCCGTTCTGGTCATGCAGAGTCAGGGTGCTGATAATGTGCATGTTGGCTCACTGGAAAAACTCATAGTTCCGTGAGGGAGTGGTTTAGGCCATGGCTACACGGAGCTGGATTTTTCATATATCCTGGTTTTTCAGATATCCAAAATAATCTGATTCCCCAGACCTCCACTAGGGGGACAAGCACACACACAGTAAAGTCTTCAGAGATATCCGGGTTCCATGTCTACACGGATCCATTGATTGATTGATTGAAGACTTTATTAGAAGTTTGCATAGGAAAAGGTACAGTTTCATGACGGTACAGTTCACTGGTACAAGGTCTACTAAAAGGAGATCCATGAAAAGACTAAGCTTATTTCCACTGGAAACCATTGAAGTATCTCATATAACATTGAATGACAGACAAATAGAACACAGTACTATGCAGTAGATATGTAAAGAAAAACAAAATAGAAGACAGTAAGTCAAAACAAACAGTATATACAAAGAAGGGGCAGGGGAGGGTAGGGTTGGGCTAGATTCGTTTTTACCAGTTGCGAACGGCTGCTGCCTGTAAGTGGTTTTTCAGGGCAATTTTAAAGGATGCTAGTGATCCACACTCCTTTGTGGCCTTCGGTAAGGCTTTCCACATTTTGGTGGTATAGCAGAAAAAAGAGTTTGACCCTTTGTTGGTTTTGACTCTGGGTTGAAAGTGATCTGTGGCGCTGCCTCTGGTGTTGTAATTATGGACATCCTTAATGTTTATAAAGTATTTTGACAGGTACTTGGGTATCATAGTGGTGTAGTGTATCTTGTACACCAGGCCCATTGCAAGTTGCTGTACTCTGTCAACTACTCTGAGCCACCCCACTCTTAACTGGTGAGTAGCGGTGAGGTGAGTCTGATAGGGAAGTCTAAGCAGGACCCTAATTAGTTTATTTTGGGCTGTTTGTAGTTTAGTTTTCAGGGCTTGTGGGGCGTCACAATACCATACGTGGACTCCGTAGTCAAAGAGGGGCTGGATTATTGCACCAGCTATGGTCTTCAGTGTGTTGGAATTGACCATCGGGGCGATCCTCTGTAGGAAACGAGTTCGTTGGTTGATTTTATTTATTACTTTAGAAGTCATCTTTTCACTGGAAAGATTAGCTTCAAGGATACATCCTAAGTAAGAGATTTCGTTTTTTCGTGTTATGACCTTGTCACCCACTTTGATTGTGAAGTTATCAACTTTTTTGAGGTTATGATTTGATCCAAAGAGGATGGACTCTGTTTTACCCAGGTGAATTGATAATTTGTTGTCGTTAAGCCATGTGCAGATCTTACTTAGTTCAGAGTTAAGTGTCTTCTCAACCTGCAAGTGGTCCTTGCCCGAGACTAGGAGAGCCGAGTCATCCGCGAACAGGAACAGGTTGCAGTCACAAGCAGATGCCATGTCGTTCACGTATATTAGGAACAACAGAGGTCCCAGTATGCTACCTTGAGGAACACCACAGTTTACCGGGAGGGGGGGGGACAGGGTACCGTTAATCTCCACCACCTGTTCCCTCCCCACCAGGTAAGACTGCATCCACCTCACTGCTGCGCTGTCAAGACCGATGGCTTTTAGTTTCTCAATCAGAATAGAATGATTTACGGTGTCAAATGCCTTCTGGAGGTCCATCATGACCATGCCGCTATATTTGCCGTCATCCGCTTCGCGTTTGATTTGGTCAGTCAAATAGAGAAGGCATGTGTCAGTGGAATGAGATTTTCTGAATCCAGATTGGAACTCGTAAATCAGATTATTCTCATCGAGATATCTTGCTATCTGTTCGTAGACTATTTTCTCCATGACTTTGGATATGGAGCTAAGAATGGAAACGGGACGGTAGTTTCCAGGGTCTAGTTTGCTACCTTTTTTATGCAGGGGGGTTACTTTTGCTAGTTTGAAGTCCTGTGGGACATGACCCTGTTCGATGGAAAGGTTAATTATGTGGGTAATTATTGGAGCAATGGTGGCGGCTGAATCTCTGAGAAATCTAGCTGGAATTTTATCAAGGCCAGTGGCCTTGTGTTGAGGTAGGGCACTCAGTTTTTTAAACACTTCATCAGTTGTCACTGTGGCAAGTTTAAAACTGTCTTTTCTGACGCCCAGTTTATTGTAGAATTTCTTAACAAATTTTACACCATACCGCCCAGATGGGGCGACCAGTTTTTCAACCAGCGAACGGGCCACGGTGGTAAAGGTTTCGTTAAGATGGGTAGCCACTTCACATTTGTCAGAAATGAGAGCGGTGTCCGTTTTGATGTTTATGCTGTGGCCTATGGTTTTAGGTTTTAAGCCTAATGTGTTGTTAAGCAACTTCCATAGGTCTCGTGGTTTGTTTTTGAATTCGTCGATTTTTTCATCAATGTAGTTTTTTTGGGCGGCTCTAATATAGGCAGTTGTCTGGTTTCTAAGCTTCTTGCACTGAGCAGTAAGATGCTTGATTTGGATATTGAGGTTAGGGTTGAATTTTTTTTTAAGTTTTTTGCAGCACTTACGTTTTTCATCATACTTTTTGTCTCTGAGTTTAGCTGATTCAGCAATATCTGAGTTATACCATGGCTCTTGGCGGGCTTTAACCCTGGTGGTATTCAAGGGGGCCACGATGTCTAGAGCATCGGTCAATTTGGTTTTAAAACCACACCATGCTCCTTCGACATTTGTACACTGCAGTTCAGAGGAAAAGTCTGTATTCGCTAGAGTGTTATTTAAAGCCTCACTGGAGTAGTTTTTGAGGCTTCTAGCTACAACTGTTTTGTGGCCACTAGCCTTGGGTTTGTGTATTTTACGCGTACAGTAGATCATGTAATGATCACTAAGACCGCATACAATAGCCCCGCTAGCGGTGACTTTTGATTTGTCTGTGGTTACGATGAGATCTATGAGGGTTTGGGAGTGCTCCGTCACCCTAGTGGGCACAGTAACAAGCTGAGTGAGGCCATATTGATTACACCAGTAAGACTCCCTAATCGGGAGATAAGCGACCGTTGGTCGCTTATCTCCATAAATAGGCCAAAAAGTAGTTTGTGCAAAATCGTCCTGATGGTGGCGCTAGATGGGACAGATGCGTTGTGATTACATGACTGTAGAGATACTGTGTACTGGTGTGCATGATTTTAGGGCAAAATCTGTCGGAGCAGGGTGACTGTAGAGATACTGTGTAGTGGTTTGTGTGGACACACCCACAGGCAGATCTTGATAGTGGACCCAGGTCTGTTTATTTAAGCATGGAGGCTCATCCTTCCTGGACTCCCTGGTGTGAAGGGGTGTGTGTGTGTGTGTGTGTGTGTGTGTGTGTGTGTGTGTGTGTGTGTGTGTGTGTGTGTGTGTGTGTGTGTGTGTGTGTGTGGGAGAGAGAGGACAGTGGCAACATTCCTTGCCACTTGGCAGGTCACACATTATGTTTGAGAGAGAGAGAGAGTGTGTGTGTGTGTGTGTGTGTGTGTGTGTGTGTGTGTGTGTGTGTGTGTGTGTGACACAGAGAGAGCAGCCCCGTTGGGGTGGTCATTTGGTCATTTTTGCACATTTGGTAATTTTTTACACCTGGGGGTCCCCCAGGGACCTGGGGGTCCCCGAAACTCCGGGGGTCCTTGGAGGTTGTAGTTTGGCAGGCAAGGAGTGTGTGTGCAAAATCTGGCATGGATCGGGGCAACGGTTGCAGAGATATGAGCAGGGCAAAAGTGTGACGTGTGACGTGTGACAGAGTGACGGAGGGAGTGACGGAGGGACAGCCGGTGGAGGTTTGGATAGTGTGCAAGTAACTGCGACCTACGGTCGCAAATAACCCATTAAAGGACTTGAACAGGGGTGCTTCTTTACGTAAAGCATCACAATTAAAGTCGCCCAGAGCGTAGTACTCAATACCGTCCACCTTAGCTAAGCTCTCATCAAACAGCTCAAAGAAATCATTCTGGTCAGGGGGTCTATAGACAGCACATATTAGTATATTTTTAGCATGTTCAAAAATTATCTCGACCCATACAGTTTCAAGAGAGCTGTGGTGTAGGTCTGGGCGAATGATAAAATTTAAATCATTGTGAATATACATGCAAACACCACCTCCTTTCCTGTTCCTATCATTCCTAATGACAGTGTAATTGGCTATTTCAATTCTAGCATCTGAGAATGAGTCATCGAGTTTAGTTTCTGAGAAGGTTAAAATTTGGACCTTACCATCAAAAAACATAGCTTTGATTTGTTCCAGTTTGGGTTCCAAACTGTTGACGTTGAGATGGATCATTTTCAGTCCTCTTTTTACAAATGTTTCTTTCATATTTGAGGTGATCAAATAGCCATTATCAGGGCTGGGGGTTTCTGCTGTGTGTGAGTCCACATCCGTCTGTAGTGGTAGTGGGGGTGGGGGTAGGGGGGGGGAGGTCATGTCCCTTTGTTGTCTGTGAACCTAGACACCAGGATATCCAGCTTCTCTCCACGGCACGAGGGGGGGAGGTGTCGGCGCAGATTGTATCAAAGCCGAGACGTGTCAACAGCCACGACTGGTTATGATCCCTGGGGGGTGACGGGGCCAGCGGGGGGGCATCCTGCTCGATGGTAATCTCCGCGAACTGGGCACCAGCAGCCTCGATGTCTGGTGGTGCGGGGTTGGACATGCCGTCGTCCGAGTCGCTCCGTGGGTCGGGTGGTCCCTGGGTGTTTAGTGGGGAAGTCGGCGGGGGGTCGTCTGTGACTTGGACACCGTCGGGAACCGGGGGTTCCCGACGGAACCCGTCGGGATATCTGCATGGACGGATATCCATGCAGATATCCAGATATTTTTCAATGTCTCCACTTATTTATCCGGATTGAAAAATATCCAGATTCACTGCCAAAATATCCAGCTTCGTGTGGCTGCAAGCCCCAACAGCACCAACAAATGTCTAGATTCACAAATATCCAGCTCCGTGTAGCCATGGCCTTAGTGTTGTATATCACAGAAAGAGGCTCAAACGTGTGACCTCAAACAACATTACATACAATACGCATGACCACTGTTACTCTTTCAAATATATACTGGTCCGACTGGGGTTTGAACCCAGGACCTTTTGTGTGTATAAAGCAACATGCGTGTGAGAAGAACCACAACACGATAGAACCCTAAGGCTCTAGTCTCACCACTGGTCCCCTGCGGCCCCTCTTGATGTGTGACAGGTCTGGCTCAGGGCCCATTGGTCCCATATTTCCCCTGGGCCCCTGAGGACCTGGTAGGCCCCTCTCTCCTGGATCCCCCCTATCACCAGGTTCACCTGGGTGACCTGGAGGAGACAGGGGTGGGTGGGTGGGGATGAATGGATGTAGATAGATAGATAGATAGATAGATAGATAGATAGATAGATAGATAGATACTGTAGATCAGGGGTCTTCAACAGGTGGTCCGGGACCTCTAGGGGGTCCTCAGAGTTACTACAGGGGGTCTTTGTGTGACTTTTTTTCTCCTTTTTTATATTAACCACTTGAACCCTAGAGTCCGTATTCTGAGAACTTTAGCCAAAAATAGCAGGTCTACAAGCTCACAACGCCTCGCGGTGCGAGGCGTTGCAAGCTTGTAGATCGGCTATTTTCGGCAAAGAGGTTTGGCGTAGAGGGGGAAAAGAGCGGACTAAGTACAGAGTGAAATGTCAAGTATTGACGGTTCAAGTGGTTAAATATCCGAAATTGTCATGAATCCAAAATATACTGAGGATAGTGCTGTCAAACAATGAAACATATATGGAATCTCTGAAAAGGTTGTAGGGGTCCCTGCTTCATCTCTCTCTCAGCTAAGGGGTCCATGGCCTGAAAACGTTGAAGACCCCTGCTGTAGATATTTGTGAGTGCCTGTTTGAAAGACATTACCTGGGACTCCAGGGGCTCCTGGAGGGCCAACTGGAGCAGACAGTAAGGGGCTGTCGGGACCTTTCCCTGCTCGCCCTTGTGATGGTTTATCACTGCTGTTAGCCAGCCCAGGAATCTATGAACACAATAATAAACATATTACCAACCATTACAAAGCAATGGCATGATAATACTGTTATCACCTCTGTCATGCGGAAACCTCATATGTCAAAAACTGTTACTTTTTAGGATTAAAATAGCAAAGTAGCAGATGAAAAGGCGTAATCTGTGGATCTGGTACTTTTGTGTGCCGCTGTAGCATGATCAACTAGGGCGTTAATTTACGAAAAAAAAAAAAAAAAACACAAAAAGTTGAGATATGGAGATGCCCAGCAGCAACAATATACAGCATATATACAGTACACGCACACTGATGTGAAATCACAGCCCTAGGTAGTCAAGCCCTGGACCACCTATATAGGGTACTACAATGCTGGTCTTAACGGTAGCCAGTGTACCTGGTTAGGAGTGTGTGTGCTTCCCAGTCTCAGTTTGAGCTGCAGCAGGCTGTTCTTCATGTCCACAAAGTCCTGACAGGTGAAGGAACAGGAACCACCGCTCATCAGCGGGTCGGACTTCCCCGATGTACTCACTACGAGACAAAACAAAAATGCTCTCTAACTAACAGGCTAAAAACAGGCTTGCGAATCCACACCCTCTATATTGGCACGCATATACCGGTATGTTGTGCTCCTTATTGAATTCACAAAGCGATAATGTGGATATGTAATAGATACACAGATCATTTTGAAACTACGGATAACGCTCAAAGCTGCAAAACCTTTGAAAAACATCAAGGGTACAAACAAAATAAAGCCGAAAATGTCCATTGTGGTCCTCCGTGGTACAGTAGAAGGGGTGGGGTTAGGGGGCAGTTGGCAGGCAGAAACAGTTTAGACCAAATCAGAATGTTTGCAAACAAATGGCGAGTGGATATGCTGCATCTGGCCGGCCTGCCAACACACCTACCTGCAGCTGTAAACAGGAAGCAACATGAACTAAACATTGGTGGTTATGCAAAAAGTGTTTTGTATTTGGGACTGTAACGTCAAATGTTCTGCACGTAATGAATTAGGCCTAGACTTTGAAGACACATGCACGCCACGCACGCACGCATGCACGCACGCACAGGAAAGCACATTGCCACTTCATATATTATCTGATAATGTTTTAGTAATAATATTACTAAAACATTATTGTTCCTGTTGTTATACATACTGCCAACCAGGTGAAGAAATCACATATTGAGGCTTTAACCTTTGCTTTCATGAAAACTCAGAGACCGTTAGGCTTCTGAACCTAGTATTGCTTGTTTGACCACTCTAAATCAGGGGTTTTCAAAGTGGGTGACGGGGCACCCTGGGTGGCGTGAGGGCAGTCCAGGGGTGCCGCGAGATAATTTGATAATATTTGGAATTTATTTGGCCACTTGGACACAAAAATATTTAGTATCATTTTAAACTTGAAGTACAAAGTTATTTTCAGTCAGTTCTAACCAAATGGCTATTATCTCAACGTTTTCTTCGCAACATAATCTACAAGCACACAACGCCTCGCGATGCGAGGCGTTGTGTGCTTGTAGATCTGCTGTTTTCACTAGTTTAGTACATTTTATAGATGATAAATACAAAACGAACGGTTTTGGACATACAAGATTTTCCACCGATATGCTATAAATATAAGGTGCTGGGAGTGAAAATTATAATTTTAGGGGTGCCTCGGATTAAAAAAAATATTTATGGGGTGCCCTGAGACAAAAAAGTTTGGGAACCCCTGCTCTAAATGCTCTAATCTTAAAATAATAACCAAAAATATCCCCTCTACAAGCTTTCAAGACGCATTGAGAACTTGTAGACAGGCTATTGTCGCTGCAAAGACATGCTGGCAAAGATATGCTGGCTTCTATGGAATCCAAATGAGTCGACTGAGAACTTAAATCCATGTGTTCAAAAAAAAGATGCTACTTTAAACTTACAGTTGTGTCTGAGAATACAGGAGCGCTGGTCCGGGGCCAGGATGTAGCCGCTGTGACAGCGACACTGGAAGCTGCCAAGGGTGTTCACACACTCCTGGTCACACACACTGTTGCTGGACTGCTGCTCACACTCATCAATGTCTGTCCATTTACAAGAGAAACACATACAGTAGAGACAGAGAGGGAGATAGAGACAATGAAAAACAGTGGCAGTGAATGACATCCTTTGTACCAGATCATGGTCCATGTTGTGGCGGTGGGTGTCACTCACTTTGATGTAGTTAGTCAGGTAGATAGTTAGTAGCAATGCTTTTTACTTTTACTTACTTTGTTTATTTGGACGGGACATATTAATGGACATCACATATGAATGCAACATAGATTCACCGGATGTAGAAAAGATGCTAGTTTACCATAGCCACTGACTATAGACTGATATGGACTATGGAATATTATTGCTGTCGGGCAGAAACCTGAACCTCTCATCTCCATATCTTTGTGTTGTTTTCTAAATGAATGCTCTACTTGATCAAACTATACAGTGTCACACAAAAGCATCAAAAGTAGCAGATCCATAAGCTCAAGCTTGTTGAGCCGCAACATTTGCTATTTTTGCTAAATCCTGTAAAGTAACAGTTTTTGACATAATGAGGTTTCCACCCGAAAGAGACGATATATGCATCTCATATATTATCATCAATAAAAAAAAGTTTCCATAATTATGGATACTAGCCCTTACCCGTTCAAAGATATGAGCTCCGAAATGATGTGCAGTGTGTGGATTATGGGATGTGCACTGTGCACACAGTATATGAGGGATGGAAAGTAACTTTAACTGGTGCTTGCATGCTAATATGTAGGAGCATCAATGTAAGAAATACCCGTTCCATTTAACGGCTACAGAGATACTGTGTACCGATCTGCATGATTTTGGACAACATCTGTAACAGGGCCAGAAACCCCCCCCCCCCCCCCCCCCCGCCCACCCGCCCGCCTGCACACACCACACTCCCCCCCCCCCCCCCCCCCCCCGTGTGTGTGTGTGTGTGTGTGTGTGTGTGTGTGGGTTTGTGTGTGATTGTGCATGGCCTGAACAACAGCGCCCCTCCCTTACTGTAACATGTGTGGTCACAAAAGGTACTGTAGGCTAAATAGATATAGATACACCATAAAAATGCTATTATACAGCATACGATTTGTGAAAGTGACAAACGGGCTTCACAGTTATGTCAGGTGTGTTCATATGCTGATGGTGATGCGATTTCAGATCAATTGCTCCAGCCACTGAGGAGAAACGCTGAGACAGACAGACAGACAGACAGACAGACACTCACTCACTCAGACATTCGCAAAATTATAGTATAGATGGATGGAAATGTGGTTATGTCATGAACTCAAATTGTACTCCTATATAATGTCCCCTTTTCCAAGTTGCATGAAATAGTGAAAATGTTGTCGGACCTGGAATTCGGGTCGAGAACCACTAGTTGAGAAACCGTGCCAGAAAGAAAAAAGGGCACACACAAAGATAAAGATAATAAACGATGGATATGGATAGCAGAGAAAAACAAATTGTGCGGATTAGATAAGGCTTGTAAAACATCTCATATCACACACAGGCACGCACGCGCACACACACACGGGCGCGCGCACACACACACACACACACACACACACACACACACACACACACACACACACACACACACACACACACACACACACACATGCAGTGTAAAGATTAGTCTACTCTACTGATACAGTAGTGGCCGCACGGTATCGGCAAACTAATCTGCAGATACAGCATGGCCAACGGGAGACGAGCAGGAAGTGGACTGACCCAGACAGTAAGGAGACTTATGGCTGCGATGTCTCTCTCGGTCGAAGCGGTAACCTGGGTAGCAGGTGCACACAACCCTTCCAAAGTTGTCCGTACACTGCTGCTCACAGGGCGAGCCAGCACACACATCTACACCTACAGAGAGAGAGAGAGAGAGAGAGAGAGAGAGAGAGAGAGAGAGAGACAGCGCCCCCCAGAGAGATTAGCTTCTAGATTAGTTTCTAGCTAAATCCGTAAAAATGAACAAAATTAATCTGATTAATTTCTTGTACATACAATAATATGTCCCGTAAAACAAACACAATAACAACTTTATAAAATATATTTATCTGGCACTTTTTAAAACATGAATGTGCAAAGTGCTGCAAAACAAGAAATGGGACAATGGGACAGAATGCACATTAAAATAGAACTCCACATTTGGAGGAGGATGCTAAAAGAAAAGTCAAAATAAATAATCACATATAATTTGAAATGAATAACCATAGAAGGATGATACATCAAAAGACAATATTATTTATATGTATGCTTTTCAAAACATATGTTATTTAAAAGAAGATAAGAGTCAGCTCGTCGAATAGCCTCGGGTAGGGTGTTCCAAAGTCTAGTAGGAGCTTGGACAGTGAGTGAGTGAGTGAGTGAGTGAGTGAGTGAGTGAGTGAGCGAGCGAGCGAGCGAGCAAGGTGAGTGAGACAGTGGGGAAGTATGGTAGGCCTAGCAGTTTCAGACTACACACTAATGTGAGTAATGGCTCCCTCTAGTGGACATTGTGGCCCACTGTACATTTCCACAGACTGAAAACTGAAGAATCAAATCAAGAGAGAGAGAGTTGGCCTGTGGGAGGGTGTAGACAACTATAATGTCTTTTCTGACCTCTGGTGCAAAAGTTGCCACTTCCTTGACAGTGAGGAGTTTCACCAGGAGGACATACAGTAAGTAACACATGTGGAGGAACATGGGATCCTGCTCTGTTGCTTCCTGCTGAACAGGTCCCTAGTAGGCCTACAACCCGTAGGAGATGCTAAGGAAGTGCCCGAGATTACCCTCACCTACCAGCTTCCCACCCGGGAACACGGCCATTTGTGTTTGCTGGAGAGCCAAGCCACCATGCAGGAATCAAACCCCAGTTTCCATGGAGGTGGGCTGGACCTTTACCCCAGCACCACCCAGAGTCTCCTAGTTGTCCACATAAGTACTTTCAAAATGTCATCTATCCTCTCTTTCCTTTCCAAAAACACCTTCACACCTTCAACTCTCTCTGGGATCTTGCTCAGTGAGGTCTTTCTGATCTATATAGCACACACAAAAACTCAGACAAATTAGTGGATATTGTTTCTAGTCTTTCCAAATTAATCAGTAATAACAAAAAATATATTTTGTCAGATGTGATACCATTGGTACCACCTGGTGTACACTACTCCCACAGTCAAAGATTACACAACACATCAACACAGTGCTAATACTGTATGTCTATTATCATAATATATTGACAGTGCAGGGGAAGACGGAGAAGGAGATCAGCCGGAGAATCGGAGCAGCAGGAGCGGTTTTGCAGTCGCTAAATCGCACTGTGGTGAAGAAAAAAGAGTTGAGCCGGAAGGCAAAGCTCTCTGTCTACCGAGCAATCTTCGTTCCTACTCTCACCTATGGTCATGAAGTGTGGGTCATGACCGAAAGTATAAGGTCGCGGGTGCAAGCGGCCGAAATGGGTTTCCTCAGGCTGGTATCTCCCTTAGAGATAGGGTGAGAAGTTCAGTCACCCGGCCGAGAGAGACTTGGAGTAGAACCGCTGCTCCTACACTTGGAAAGGAGTCAGCTTAGGTGGTTCGGATGCCTCCCGAGCACCTTCCTAGGAAGGTCCTCAATGTACATCCCACTGGGAGGAGACCCCGTGGCAGACCAAAGACCAGATGGAGGGATTATATCTCCAAACTGGCTTGGGAACGCCTCGGTATACTCCCTGAGGGAGTGGAGGAAGTTGCTCG
Organism: Nannobrachium achirus; assembly: GCF_963921795.1. NCBI lineage: Eukaryota > Metazoa > Chordata > Actinopteri > Myctophiformes > Myctophidae > Nannobrachium > Nannobrachium achirus. Next base: position 25,670,702 of record NC_137816.1, on the reverse strand, counting down.
GGATAAGGAAATCTGGAGGTCTCAGTTGGAACTGTTACCCCCGCGACCCGATTCCAGATAAGCGGTTGAAGATGGATGGATGGATGGAGTATAAGAAACTGTATTGGCACTCATATGCTGACCCTGATTAAAGGATGATTTTCAAAACCTGTTTTTATTAAGACATGTTCAAAGATCAAATATTGTTTTAAATTAATTAGTTACACTGCTGCACTAATCCGATAAACATGAAGAACCTAACAAAGGGAGATGTTATATATCTCACTGCTGAAACAATTATGAAAAAACTATTTCCACGAACAAAGAATCCCACACACTGCTCTTGCTCAGCAGTCCATTGACAGATATAGAGTGTCTACGTATATCTTACTGCAACATGATGGAATAAAGACAATAGAGGATTAATATTCTGTGTGAGAAAGGTTGAGAATAAAGGATCCAGTCAGCCGTTTTGAAAACAAGAAGTAACTGTGTCTTTAAACAAAGGCAATAGCCAGTGGTAGGTTAGGACTTTTTTCCCACTTCATTCATTTCTGGTGATACAACAACAGTACTATATTAAAGGTATGAATGCACTTTTAGAATACTTCTATATGTTTATCTATGCTGTTTATCTTTAACCAGAATATAATGTGATTTTCAAAAGAACATTTTCACACAGTTTTTTTTCTCCAATTTAAAGATTACTGTATGTTTTCATTTGTCTTTGTTTGTGTCGTGACAAAGTCAAGTCTTGTGATCGATCGCTGCACAATATGCCAAAGCAATTTCATTGTGTCCATTTATAATCTGTTCAGTTGCTCTAAGTTTGACTTTATTGTGGTTGACAGTTCTTTTCATTTGGTCATCTGCCTCAATTGGAAAGAACTATGGGTCCTGTAGTTTTAAATTGGCTCTACTGTAATAAAGGTGACTTAACTTGCAACTAAGGGTTTCTGACTCAATTGAAATATACAATATTTGTAACCTTTACTGTAAAATCACAATATTAAGATTGTATCAGAATTTCTACTGCATTGGGCAACTTTTTAAGGTCTATTTTTATTTATATTTCCTCTTCCTGTTCATTTTCCGATACACATAAAGGTGTCATATGTGTTTCTAGTTCCGAGCCAATCTAACAAAGCTATAAACTGGAACAGGAAACCGGTCGATTAAGGCTTTAAATTAGTTTCCCAGCTGTAACACTAACAACGTTTTCTGTGTAGATGATGCAGTCTGTGAGAGTTGATGCTGGATCAAAGCACATCATCCCTCTGCCCCTCTCTTGTGTCCCACCCGTCCCCCCTCCGCTGAGGGACGGTGAACACCACCATGTCTTCATCAGCTACAGCAGCACTGATATGTGTTGGACCCACAACCTCATCGACGAGCTGGAGTCCTGCGGCCTACAGGTCTGCTACCACGAGCGTGACTTTGTTCCTGGTCGCACCGTGCTGGAGAACATGTCTGACTGCATTCAGGAGAGCCAGAAAGTTCTGCTGGTCCTCAGCTCAGAGTTTGTGAGGAGTCGCTGGTGTCTCCTGGAGGCCAACATGTCTCTGTTTAGAAACTGCCTGGAGTGCAAGCCTATCGTTCCCGTGCTGCTGGAGCCAGGAGTCAGCGTTCCTCTTCACCTCTGCCACCTCACCTACCTGGAGGCCACGGACCCAGACTTTCTCATTAAGCTGCTCAAGGTTCTCTGCACATCCAACTATCAGTTGCAGGCGAACACGGTCGTACCCTTCCAGCCTCCATCCATCTACAACGGGAAGGTTCTGCAGCCTCTGACTGCTGTCAACAAAGAGGTGCTCCACAAATGGGACACTGGCCGGTTCAGTGACATGGAGGTCCCGGATCATCTGCGCTTGGTCATTGAAGACCCAAACATATAACTAAGGGCTGTGAGGATAGTGAATAATGTTTCTGAGAGCAAAGTGTGGTTTCGTTCTCTTTGGTTAAGAGTGCTGATGTACGTTGCAGCTGCAATAGTTGGTGTCGCATTGATGACTCTAATTGACATCGCAATTGATATTGGCGATGCCATTGAGGATGAATTGTCTGAATCTATTCTGAACATTAACATTAATTATTGTTATATTTTCCTGATTGTGCCTTTGAGTATCTTTGTTCGTCTTTGTATCTGGAAGGTGGAGGATGAAAATTATATTATGGGGGAAATGCATAAAGCAGTTGGACAAGCAAACACACTGCTTTGTCAATACAAGGTTTTAATGGGCTGTCGTTCCAATTCCAAAATCACTCTGGTCTATGTTTCTCTGGATGGGTGCAGGGGTGAATTTGCAGAAACATTTTCTGAGCGTGCCTGCACAGAGGAGATGTTTCACAGAGCCCTGGTCTTCTTCTCGTCAGGTTATGCCTGCTGCCTGGCCAAAAGGCACTTCCCCTTTCTCCAGCCTGGCTCCACTGGCCACCTGGTATGGAGGGAGGGGTGTGTTTCTGCCAGTATGTCTCACAACAGCTGCGCAGGGGGAAATGGAAGTAGTGGTAACAATGGCTAATGCTATACAGTATAAATTCAAAGTGCATAATAGTTCATAACCACATGGCTCTGGCAGTGGCATGATTATCCAGTTCATACCTTCCTTGACCACTTACCAATAACTGATCCAAAACAAAACTATATAATGTTTCTTAATAATTTCACCCAAATGGGAGATTGGTGATTTTACCAGAGGTGGCCAGTGTCATGAGGAGCTGACTTAGGCGAAAATATAATTTTCCTCAAAACATTACTTAGGCCATTCGTTTAAGAAGGTGACGATAATATAGTGATATATCATATTAGTTCAGTATAATAAAATGTATTGGCACTCATATGCTGACCCTGATTATAGGATGACCTCATTTTCAACACATGTTTTTATAAAGATATTTTCAAAGATCAAATATTGTTTTAAATTAAATCAGATAAACTCAAAGAACCAAACAAAGGGAGGTGTTATATATCTTACTGCAACATGATGGCATAAGGACAATAGAGGATTACAAAAAAAAATTCTGTGTGAGAAAGGTTGAGAATAAAGGATGCAGTCAGCAGTTTTGGAAAGAAGAAGTAGGCCTAACTGTGTCTTTAAATAGCCAGTGGTAGCTTTAGACTTTTTTTGAATTTACTCACTTCATCATTCATTTCTGACGATACAACAACAGTACTGCATATATTAAAGGTATGAATGTACTTTTAGAATACTTCTATATATTTTTTATCTATGCTGTTTATCTTTTAACCAGAATACCTTATGCTACACGATTTTCAAAGGAAACGTTTCACACAGTTTCTTTCCAATTTAAAGACTACTGTATGTTTCAATTTGTCTTTGTTTGTGTCGTGACAGTCTTGTGATCGCTGCGCAATATGCCAAAGCAATGTCACTGTGTCCACTTACAGTATAGTCTGTTCAGTTGATCTAAGTTCAACATTTTACACATTTTCTTTTGATATTATGATTCAGTTGACTTTATTTATTTATTGTATATTATTTATTATTATTTTATTGTTTTTAAATGTGCTCTACTGTAATAAAGGTGACTTGACTTGCAACTAGGGGGTTTCTGAATCAATTGAAATATACAATATTGTTATACTTTACTGTAAAATCACAATATTAAGATTGTATCAGAAGTTACTACTGTATTGGGCAACTTTAGGCACTATTTTTATTGATATTTCCTGTTCCTGTTCATTTTCCGATACACGTAAATGTGTGTTTCTGGTTCCACCCTGCTGTCGAGCAAATCTAACAAAGCTTTGGCAAAATAGACTGGAACAGGAAACCGGTCGATTAAGACTTTAAATTAGTTTTCTAACAGTAACACTAGCAACGTTTTCTGTGTAGATGATGCAGTCTGTGAGAGTTGACGCTGGATCAAAGCACATCGTCCCTCTGCCCCTCTCTTGTGTCCCACCGGTCCCCCCTCCGCTGAGGGACGGTGAACAATACCATGTCTTCATCAGCTACAGCAGCACTGATATGTGTTGGACCCACAACCTCATCGACGAGCTGGAGTCCTGCGGCCTACAGGTCTGCTACCACGAGCGTGACTTTGTTCCTGGTCGCACCGTGCTGGAGAACATGTCTGACTGCATTCAGGAGAGCCAGAAAGTTCTGCTGGTCCTCAGCTCAGAGTTTGTGAGGAGTCGCTGGTGTCTCCTGGAGGCCAACATGTCTCTGTTTAGAAACTGCCTGGAGCGCAAGCCTATCGTTCCCGTGCTGCTGGAGCCAGGAGTCAGCGTTCCTCTTCACCTCTGCCACCTCACCTACCTGGAGGCTACAGACCCAGACTTTCTCATTAAGCTGCTCAAGGTGCTCTGCACAACCAACCATCAGTTGCAGGCCAACACGGTCGTACCCTTCCAGCCTCCATCCATCTACAACGGGAAGGTTCTGCAGCCTCTGACTGCTGTCAACAAAGAGGTGCTCCACAAATGGGACACTGGCCGGTTTAGTGACATGGAGGTCCCGGATCAGCTGCGCTTGGTCATTGAAGACCCAAACATATATCTAAGGGCTGTGAGGATAGTGAATAATGTTTCTGAGAGCAAAGTGTGGTTTCGTTCTCTTTGGTTAAGATTGCTGATGTACATTGCAGCGGTAATATTTTCTGTCGCATTGACAATGGGAACATTAATGGCCATTGTCACTCGGATTCATCATGACAAATTTAACGTTACCTATTGTTTAATTTTTCTGATTGTGCCTTTGAGTATCTTTGTTCGTCTTTGTATCTGGAAGGTGGAGGATGAAAATTATATTATGGGAGAAATGCATAAAGCAGTTGGCCAAGCAAACACACTGCTTTGTCAATACAAGGTTTTAATGGGCTCTCGTTCCAATTCCAAAATCACTCTGGTCTATGTTTCTCTGGATGGGTGCAGGGGTGAATTTGCAGAAACATTTTCTGAGCGTGCCTGCACAGAGGAGATGTTTCACAGAGCCCTAGTCTTCTTCTCGTCAGGTTATGCCTGCTGTCTGGCCAAAAGGCACTTCCCCTTTCTCCAGCCTGGCTCCACTGGCCACCTGGAGGGAGGGGTGTGTTTCTGCCAGTATGTCTCACAACAGCTGCGCAGGGGGAAATGGAAGTAGTGGTAGCAATGGCTATAATACAAAGAGCATAATCTTTCAGAACCACATGGCTCTGGCATGATTATCCAGTTTATACCTTCCTTGGCCACTTACCAATGATTCAAATGTTAGTAATGTACAGTTATGTTCACATGTTGTGGCAATGTTATTTAATATATATATATTTTTTTACCCCAGCAAGTGTGAGAAGCCTGCATCGTCCATACTGTTTCTATATCAGGACACCTTGTCATGCATTATTGCTTACATAAAGAGGATTTTGCTTTGAGATCGCAAACATCCTTGGCTGACAGGGGCCATCGAAAGTGTTATAGTTTATAGATTGTATAGTTTAACCTAGAAAGGGGTGATCCAGAGAGCACATATCTCTGACAGGCTGAGTGGCCTAGCCAGTGCTGTGTAAGTCATGGATTGAAGTCATGAGGACTCGAGGAGCTTGCACTCATTATGTTTTTTGTAAGAAATAGGTCCCTTTCACAAATGTAGCAGCCAATTACAGGCAAACGGTATGGAATATCAAATGTTCATTATCAAATGTCTCCTGTGATCATTTGTACCTAACTTGGTGAATATATCATGTCTGCAACAAACAGTGTTATCTGTGGCATTTGTGGTGCCCTCTGTGGGTGAAATTACTTTTGGCTCTGTATTGTTTAGAAGCCCCTCAATGTGTAATTTCAATCAGACAATGTATTCAGTGGCATGTCTTATACAAAAAAGGGCCCTTCCACAAACTTTGCAAGACTTAGTTATAGCTAATCAGAATAGATTAAGAAAATCTGAAAGATAAATATTCATCACATGACACCAAACTTAATATGTAGAGATTTGTGTGAGTTTTGGACCAAATCTAGGAGTCCTGTTTTGAAGAAAATGCAAATTTGTATTATTTTTTAAAGATTTAGGGTGGAGTGTCTTCCTCTGCCCACTGGTTCAACGACCAAGATGAATGTAAAATGGTGCATTTATCTAAAGTGGTTTAGCAACCAAGATGCATTTATATATCCAAAAGTGCTTTTCTTTGTGCATTAAATTCACCCAATTCCCCATTCACACACGGATGGCAGAGGAAACCATGCAAGGCACCAACCTGCTCATCAAGAGCAGTTAGGGGTTCAGTGTCTCTTGCTCAAGGACAGTTTGACAGAAACACAGGGGGAGCCTGGGATCAAACAGGGAACTATTCCGATTCTGAAGCGGGCGCCGTGGACAACAGCAAAGAGACAGGTTCGATGACCAGCCTCCTGAAGAACACAATGACACTAGAACATTTCACATTTCAAAGTGCACCCATTACAGGCTCACCACGCCTGCCATTCATCAGTGAATAATTCCTTGCCTGATTTTGAAGTAAAATTAAGTTGACAAATGTATGGGGTGCAATAGGAAGGAAAACAAAGTCTCTTTTATTAATGGATCTGCTCACTGTTATCCTACAAAGAAAAGAAAAAATCTTATTAAACTATTTTGGAACTGAGGTTAAGGAAATAAAAATTAACTAAGCCATAAAAATATCCGGATGTAGGTGTCACCAGCCTCACCGCACAGCCTCATGGGATATCCTACACAGCCGAGGAACCACTTTTGCCCAACAAAGAACATATGGGAGGTACTGCACTATATGATTCCTAATGCGTAGACCACTGTTTCCCAAACAGTGGGTCGGGAGTCGGGACGCATCTTTGGGTCGCGCACCAACTCACGAGTACAGTACATATCCGCTTTAAAAGATTTTTCAAAAGTATTTCATAAATAAAATAATTTTATTTTCATAATAATGACTACATTGGGGAGAAAGGGGTGGTAAAAAAATGATTGCCCAGGCCTAATCTAAAAAAGAAATAATAATAATAATTCCCATAAATAAAAGGAGTGAAAATAGCAGAAAAAGTTCGCGACCCGGCACCAAGTGGCGCATTGTGAAGTTTGTATATCATCTCTCAAATGGCTCCTGTGAAACGGATCTCTTTCTAAACATGCCATGTATACGCAGCAAGCTTCTTTGCAAATGAGACATAGCTTTGACTTATGACAGACAGACGAGACAAAAACAGGAGGTCATGAGTAGGTGTATCAAATATATGAATTATTCAGGCTGATGTAGATTACTGTACCTACCTTCAGGTATGCACTGGCCCATTACAAATCTGAAGCCCTCACAACACTTCCTCCTGGAAAAGACAGACAGACAGACACCTCTGTTACTCATGTGACACATATCTGATGTATAAACTAGAGGAATAGCTCACTATGGTATTTTCTGTAGTCATAATAGCAGGGACACAGATAGCAAAGCATCCATGCTAGAAAGGTTAAAGGTTCAGAGCGCGAAACCACAAAATAGTACCAATCAGGATTAAGAATGAAAGAATGAAGACTTCCATTATATGCTAGATAATACCCTAAAATACATGCCTTTGAGTCAGCTCATATATAGTACTATTGTTATTTTTAATATATATACAGTGTGTATATATATATATATATATATATATATATATATATATAGAGAGAGAGAGAGAGAGAGAGAGAGAGAGAGAGAGAGAGAGAGAGTATATATAAGGACTTACATTGGGACATTGTATGTAGAACATAACATATATTCAGATAGTAGACTAAACTAGACAGCAGGAACAAGGATCACAGCTTAATATTTAGATAGTAGGAGACATTAACAGAATATATTACAATCACAATGTGCAGGTGAGGAGCCAGTAGTGGTTTCCAGGCGTGCAATGTACCATAAGAGGTCATGATAAATTATATTACATACTACAGTATATGATTGTGGGTTTAGTGCGCACACACTTGCCAAGGTATTGCAATCACGAGAACACTGAGACTTTGTAGATAGAGCAGGCTACACAGAGTTGCAGAGTTAGTCAGTACTAAATTATATACTGTACAGTACAGTGTACATGTAAGAAGAACAGAGGTGGGTAGTAGAGTAGCCATAAACTGTCCTGTACTCACGTAAAACTATTGTTACGATTAAGAGGTGGTGCCATAGTTTTGTACTTTTTCTGTTTTGTATATGGAGTTAACATTACTCTAATACAGTGGTTCTCAACCTGTGGGTCGGGACCCCCAGGGGGGTCTCCAAATTATTTCAGGGGGTCCCTAGATGATTAACTCAATGTGCAACATTGTCTTCTCACTCAACAGTAAACAAACCAACATAAGGTTATCTGCACATTTCTAAGGTGTCAATTTGAGGACTTTTTTAATACCTCTAAAATTACAATTTAAACACTGGCCAAATTGTCAAATACAGTATTAGAGGAAGAAATTGTGAAAATAGACGATCCACATGCTTACAACGCCTCGCATTGCGAGGCGTTGTGAGCATGTAGATCTGCTATTTTCACAATGGAACCATGATGTTATACAAAATGTAATACCTCAACTCTTAATGCTCGTCAGTGTGGGGGTCCCCAGTTAAAATATGATTATGTTGGGGGCCGGGGCCTGAAAAGGTTGAGAACCACTGCTCTAATAGACCTCCAGGTGTGGTTATAATATGCAAATATGTCTTCCTTGTGAATTTTGGGTTAGGCCTACTTGCTGTATACAGTATAGAGTAATCATGGGGGGGGTGGGGATCACGGCACAACGTCTTTAATATAATAATGACTGCGGTACATGTAAAAATAGTCATCCAAATAAAGTATCTTGTACTTACTAATTGTGTAAATAATTAGGTCTATAGGGAATAAAACAAAAGGAATTTGCATTAAATAACAAATGGGTAAAAATAAGCTACTCCTTTACATTTACATTTGGTACAAATGTAAAGGAGTAAAAGTAACATTTCTTAACAGATATATAAAACTAACACATTTAAAAAAAAAAAAAAAAAGTTACTTAAGTAAATATAACTGTGTAAATGTAATGTCTATATAACTACACCCGATGATTACCGTACAAATTGGTTACTGTACCAATACGGTAGCAGCAGTAATGGTCACAGAATTTAAGAAGGTAAAATATGAGAGACTGCTCCTTTCAAGGAGAACTGAAAGAGTAGAGGAGCGCCTTGTGGGAGTTCAACTGGAAGGGAGTTGGAGTAATCAAGGAGGAAGATGGATGAGGAGGTTGTAACAGGAGTGTGATGGAAAGGAGGAGAGAACGGCTTTGAAGCCCAAGTTGTTAGTTGTTCATCGTGCTGCGCACCGGGAGTAGCGATCCACAAGTGCATAACGCATTGCACTGTGGCGCGTTGTGAACTTGTAGATCGGCTATTTTCGGTGTGCCACACTGACTAAATAGCCTATAAAATAAGGCATGAGAGTGAACATGTGCGGGTTGAGTCATGGATGCAATACGGGCCTCAGACAACTGTCGTACACAGCCCACATCACATCAACATTCGTTGATGAGAATCAAACCAAGGTTCTTGGCAGTCTGTACGAGAATCACCCCGTCTGCCAATCTGTCAGTACAGCACTGATGGAGATGTATTATTATAAAGTGTACTGTAGGTTCTGCCAGGGGGAAAAAAGAGAACATTTAAAATGTTGAGACTGAACTTGAAGCAGTGGTCAGATATCCAGCCAAAGCCAGACAAGCAGAGAAGCACACAGCATGGGGCCATAATGTTTTTGGAGCTGTGTGCAGCTCCCTATACGTGGCTGTGTGGGTCTGTCTGTGTGTCTGTCTGTCTGTGTGTGTGTATGTAGCCTGAACTTCCTAAACTTCGGCACGCCACTAGTCCCACAGTTTTGCCACCAAACACTCGCGCCATATGTCAAATCGACCGGCTTACTCGGGAATCGTGGGCTATTACTTTTATAAGAGAAAGGTTCTATAGTTTAATTGATATTAATTTATTAGTGAATTAATTTTCCCCATTGACTTAGAATGGGAATCGCAAAAACTCACATTCAATTATTTGTCTCTCGCAAACCACAGGGGCTACAGTTTCAAGACTTGGAGAGGAGGTTCATAATGATTTCAAGGATTAAATAAAAAATAATTGTGTCATTTGGCCTCATGGTGGCGCTATAACACCCCACTTTACGTTTTGGCCTGTAACTCTTGAACCGTAGGTCGGAAAATTAAAAATATTTTTTCCCTGGATTCCTTGGGTCATGACGCATCTCCCCATATAGGCCACGCCCATTTGCGCCATGATAGATTTTCCGCCATCTTGAATTTTCTCCAAAACACACTTTTTGCTCCTTTTCCTACATATTTTCTTCAAATGTCACAAAAATCGGTACACATGATCCACACACACACACACACACACACACACACACACACACACACACACACACACACACACACACACACACACACACACACACACACACACACACACACACACACACACAGCTCCACTTCACACGGGTGTGATTTTTTTCTTCTTATTGGTGAATATACACATACAGTATATTGTTCTCATGGAGTCCAGAATTACAAGTAGCTCACCTGCTTGTCTCCCTCTACGTGTTCACCCTAAAATCAGATATCTACCATCTGGGAAATTCAACACCTACTCAAATTCAAGGAGCATTAAACTGAGCATGAACTATGAACCAACCTAACTTCCAACTAAAAAAAAGAAACTTAGCTCACAAAGCAGGCTGCTAATAATTTCCCATAAGCAGTCATCTGAATTTTTGCCATATTGTGCAATGAATATCAGGTAACGTTTTTCCCCCGGAATGGATTTATAGTGTTTTGCAGTAAAATGCTTTGGATCCTCACACAACAATCCACCACATGCTACAAAGATTAGAGCAGGAGGACTAGAGAGGAAACTGGAACTACTACAGAGCCTTAAATTACGATGTAAAAATACCATACATACATACATACCAGTACATGTGCTATGTACACACAAGCAAGCACAAACAAACGCATGCATGGATGCTTGCATGCTTACCACATAAAACACCTAAAAACATAGACACACATACACAGGAGGGGGAGATCAAGATTGTATCTAATTCATGTTCTGTTGGACGAGGTCGTCATGCGCCGAAAATAGCAGACCTACAAGCCCACATCGTCTGGCGTCCATGATGGGACGCTTGTAGGTCGGCTATTTTCGGCAATCCATGCCGTCATGCGACAAAGTACCGGTATAAGTCAGGATTTACGTTGTAAGACTCCTGTACTGAACACGGCATGCTCTTGGCGGAGGGAATTTAGCATGCTACCTCATTCACGGCCCCTCTAGATGACAATTTGCTTTTATTCTCCTCCAAAACTCCATGCAAAAGAACTCTAAATCACTCCGAGACCCCCTACCCCCCCCCCCCCCCCTTCCTCTCTCTCCTCTGAATGAAAAATAACCTATAAAACGGCGACGCTAGCCCAAGCTTGATGAAATCCAGATGAGAGCAGCCTCAGTCTGCAGGCTGGAGATGGAGGAGATGGAGGCTGCAGGAGATAGGCGCTGAGGTGTAAATGGGAATAGGACGGGGTCCTGCAGGGGCCCTTGGGTCAATAAAGACTTTTATATTCATCACGTCAGAGCATTGATGCTTCCATGTGCTGACTGTCAGATGCTCTGTTTTGCCATGCACGTTTTCCACACTTATCGTCTGAGT
>NC_137816.1:25651558-25656558 GCF_963921795.1 Nannobrachium achirus | reverse complement strand
AGTGGTTAGACATGTTCCAAGTACCTTATTTTTATATAAGGCTGCATACAATAAGCCTGCTCTGACAGGCCCTGTTTGATGCTGAGCATGACCAGTTGTTACCCACCATGACATCTGACTGATTGACCACCCCATGGTGCCACTTCAGAAATACAGAGTTGTGATTGGCCCACCGTCAGGGGATTTTGGTCCGTGTTTGGGTATGGAAAATATCTGTTGGACATCTCGTAGTCGAATGTTATTTCACACCTTTAATATTCCATGGGCCACCCTTCCCTCAAAAAATAGTCTCTCTGGTGTCCTAGCCTGGCCAGCCTATTCAAAGCTGCTGTGGTCTCACCACCGCTCTGACCTGCTAATCTGGGCCTGAACAACAGTCTTCTCCCCCTGGTGTTTGGCACCGATGGTGGTGGTGGCTGACCCAGCATAGCGGCTCAATGAGGGGTGGTGGAGGGTCCACGCACGCACACACACACACACACACACACACACACACACACACACACACACACACACACACACACACACACACACACACACACACACACACTGAGCCCCCGGGCCACTTCCTTTTGCTGCCAAGATCAGCATGACATTGACTGGGAGAAACAGCAAGACAGGATCCAGAGGTAGACCCTCGCCTGGATCACTTTACACTGCAGATTATGTACTTTAGTTTGACCCCCCGTCCAGGGGGGGGGGAGCGCTCGCTGTTATTGTTTCCCCATCTAGTTGGCGTGATTTATTTGTGCATTCACGTCGGGAAAGCACTACAAAGGCTTACCACCACCACCCCCCAATGCATGGACACACAGGCATGCACATACTACGCGGGCAAGCGCACACTACACCACACACACACACACACACACACACACACACACACTTCCTCCCCCCAGCAGACTGTGACCTCCAGACAGCGGAGGGGTCCTGAGACAAGGTCTGGGTATAAGGGATGATGCTGTCCACAGGCGTGCCTGTAAGTCACTTGGCATTATGCATCCCATCCACATGGTGTGAGTGCTTGTTCTCCTGTAGCGAGGGAGATGAGGACTGCGGGCCGATCACATCAGCCTGGTCTGGTGTTCCTGTCTGTGACTCATGCCAAGCTTTCACCTCCTCAACCCCCAAAACCAACTCCGAACTCCTTAAGACTCCCTAATCGGCGACCGTCAGGTTGCATGTATACACTGCAAAAAGCAACCTCATGGTGGCGCTAGAAGAGGGGCATGTGAGAAATCAGGGGCGGAGGTTGTGGTTTGCCAGCCAAGGAGTGTGTGTGCAAAGTTTGGCATGGATAGGGGCAACGGTGCCGGAGATAAGAGTAGGGCAAAAATGTTATGTAACATGATGGACAGACTGACTGATGGACAGCCGGTGGAGGTTTTGATAGTAAATGCGACCTGGCGGTCGCAAACAAAACCTCCTTCTGACTCCTCAACCTCCTCCTGACTCCTAACCAGTGTGTGCGTGCGTGCGTGCGTGCGTGCATGCATACGCGCGTGTGCGCTTATGTGTACATACTACATGAAGATGTGTGACAATGTGAAGCAGTGTGCAGAGCAGAAGCCATGGGGAGGTGTTGGGAGGACAACTTAAGGATGGCAGAACAAGGACGAGGGAAGGTTGAGGAAGAGGATGGTGAGCTATGGAGATGAAGGCTGCTGTCAGTTGAGGGTTGTTTCTCTACAATGAGCAACACAGGAAGTGAACCTCATCGTGGGTCAACGGCCTCTTGACACCCCAGGACAGGAGATTGACGGCGTGAGTGTGTGTGTGTGTGTGTGTCACAAGAGTGTGTGTGTGTGTGTGTGTGTGTGTGTGTGTGTGTGTGTGTGTGTGTGTGTGTGTGTGTGTGTGTGTGTGTGTGTCAGTGTCAGACAATTTGTTGTCTCAGGGTTATGAACTTTTGCTCATAAGCTTAACAGAATTACTGTTAACTGAGAAATGAACAGAGACGATTCTAAGTCATACTCCTTCCTGTGCCACAGAGCTTAGTTTGCCTTTAATGTTGGAAATTATTGTTTACATAATACTTTTACACATTTATCCACCATCATCCTGCTATCCATCTATAAAATGTATAGAATGATTATCCTCAATGGGTTGGCCAGTGGCCACTCAATCTGAACCTGCACATTGAGCATTGGTATAGGCAGGGTCTAACAAAGCAGATTTCCCTAATTTAAGTTGTTTATTTTGGCCTGGCTGCGTGGAGTTGTTGTCCACATACAGTATCCATGGCAGTCTGTAGGTATTGTGGCACACGCATCCCCAAGTATGGATTAGTTCATTATAATTACTATGCTGATACAGTTCCAGGAAAAAAATACCTCCTATACAGTGCAAAAAGGAAGTGGATCGTAGGGTCCAACATCATACATGTTTACTTTAATGTAGGTTTCCCATACATGTGTTCACTTTCTCTTAGCAAGGTGCCAGTTCCTCTGCCTTGATCTTCTATACGCAATGGTGTGAAGGTGTTGAACAAAGCTGCACGTGTGTGTGTGTGTGTGTGTGTGTGTGTGTGTGTGTGCGTGCGTGCGTGCGCGTGTGTGCATATGTGGGGCAGGAGCATGTGTGGGCATGCATGTGTACATGATTTCATCCCTGTGTGTGTGTGTGCGCGAGTGTTTACGTATGTGTGTGTTCCTCTTGGCTTCATATGAGCATACACATGTGGAGGTGTTAGTGTGGGGAGCGTGAGCGTCTCCTCTGTGTGTTTATTTACACTGCCAGTCTACTTCCAGGGCCCGGGGCCCCCGGGGGACACATCACAGCCCTGGCTAACAGTGAAGCCTTTAACGGCAGCTCTGGAGGAGGTCTGCTTCACTTCCACCAGCCCATGTAGCCATTATACTCCTTCACCTCCCTTCTGCTGTCCTCCCTCCAATTCCTGTCACTATCTCACCCTCGTGTCTCCTCAGACTCTTCCCCCCTCATCTGTCTGTCATCTCTCCTTCTTCTCTTAAAATAACCACTTTCGCATGAAGCTACAAACTCAAAATAACTAAATATCATTCAACCTTCTCTCCCCGGCTCATAGTATCTGCTTTGGCCATGTGTGGACTACTTTCTGGGTGATGTGGCTTTGGCCTTGGCACTCTTTACCTTCGGTTGTTACTAGGGTTAGCAATGATAACTGGGTTTAAAGGGTAAATATAAGAAAATTCAACCTCATCATCAACATTTTGTCAACAGACTCTAAGTCCTGAAACAAACAGCTGATGAGATTATCTCAATAATTTCAGGTTATTCCGCTGTCTTACTGAATAACAGAAAAACTAATGCAAGGACAGTTAGCATGAACTCCCCTGTTTATTTTTGTAATCATCACACAGTAGGAAAGCAGTGAGAAAGAGGACATAAACTACTAGGATACACACGAAGAAAGGAGGAAGGCTCCAAATGTGAGTTCCTCATTGGCCAGCAGGGGTAGATGTCTTTCCAGAGGGGAATATTGCTATGATATTGAAACATAACCATGGGCACAAGCAGCTTCATGTTGTGGCATAAGGCAGCACCTTTCTCTTTGTTTCACCATCTATTTCCCAAAACCCCTTCACACAAAGCTTCCCAAAACAAGCGCCAATATCTGTAAGTTATGCAGATTGTTCAGCTTGTTCAAGATAATATCACTCAATTCCAGAAAATGTTGTAACAGCTTCCCTCGCATTGGAAAGAAGTGATATGATCTCACATCAATGGCAGTTTGTTTCCTCTCGTTCCAAGTTTTAAGCTGGAATACAAGGCTTGAATGACTTAACAGGAAATTCAACATAGACATTTCTGTTGCTATCCGCAGGTCCAGGGCCAAGGGGGCTTGGGGGTGGGGGGTGGTGGGATGGTCTCCTGGGGGGGCTGTGACCCTGTGAGCCCTGCCAGACTCAGTGTCACTGGTGGAATGTGGAATCGCTGACCCCTCTGAGCTCACAGTGACAGACACACATGTGACCTAGTCTGCCGCAGACTGTCGGAGTCTACTGGATTCTGCTTGAGTGGCCTGAAGTCTTATATGGGTTTTACTGGGGCCAATTGAAGTGGGTCAGAATGTACTGAAGACGTGGTGGAAAGTAACTGCAGTACATTTACTCAAGTTGTGTACTTTACTGGAGTACTTCAAATTTCCAATAATTTTACGTCTACTCCACTACATTTTGATTATTATAACAAAATTCTTTGGCAATTTGAAAATTGCTCCTTTCAAATTATTTTATACATTGTATACAGTTGATGCCAATACTTTTGTTCTTTTACTCTAGTACATTTGGAATACCAAACATGTACTTGTAAAAGACTATTTCTCCAATCGGGTATTGATACTTATGTACAAAAATTCTACTGAACAGTTCAGTACATTCTACTGAACTGTGAGTTTACTGGGGTCGACTATAGTGTACTGTACGCTATTATGGAATCCGTAGGAGACGGTGGGGGAAGGAGCGCTTGTTTTTGGGTCACCAGCGTCGGCAGGTTAGCATTTCACCAGGTGAACATTCACCTGCGCGGTCCAAGTGAACACAGCCGAGCGCTCCCGACCTCCGCTCCTGCCAATCACAAGCCGCGCCTTCTAATTTATTCAACCCTGTGAGGCCTACTGAGATGTACTAGAGTTTGCGTCAACGGAGGTCCATCTGGGAGTAAAGAGAGGTGGGCAAAGGTGGGGGAAGAAAAGTGGGGGGAAAAACTGGAAAAGAGTGAAAGAGTGAAAAAGAATGACAAGACACAGAAACCCAGAGAGAGAATGAAGGAATAAATGGGAGGGGTTCAAACAGAGGCCACGAGGCATAGGTAAGGGCCAGATAAGGTTGAGTGAGAGACGCTAAGCAGGCAGTGAGGCAGCCAGGGTGAGCTAATGACTGTACCCTCGTAATGATGTGTCTCTGAGAGGATTCATGCGGGGAAACACGCTCCATCTGACAGATTCGGACAGGAAACCGGAGCAGAAAACCACAGTTTTAAGGGAGGTTTTACAGTAAGGAGCCCCAGCAAAGGCTTAA
>NC_137816.1:25511558-25646558 GCF_963921795.1 Nannobrachium achirus | reverse complement strand
CATCTGACTGAAACAGGCAGTCTGTCTCTCTCTCCATCCCTCTTTCTTCCATCTCTTTATTCATCACTTTCACACTTCGTTTACTTTCAAATCAGCATGTTAGAGAGACTGGCCTGTTGGTCCACCGTTCCTGTCTCCTCTCACTCTGTCTGTCTGTCTGTCTGTCTGTCTGTGTGTGTGCGTACTGTAGTGTAGGGAGCCATCAGCCATGGAAGAGGAGTTAACATCCTTCCTGTCTGTCTGTGTGTTTTCCAGACGTACACAAGGCAGCCAGGTGGACTGAATACCACTACAGATGGGGAAAGATTCTGTGAGTGTGCGACTGTGCGTGTGTGTGTGTGTGTGTGTGTGTGCGAGTGTGTTACTGTGTGCGTGCGTGGGGCGTGAGAAAGGGGGTGGGGGTCCAGTGGAAAGGGCTGTATTTTATCCTGGACTTCGTGGACTCATCTTATCCATGGACTCACCAGGACGAATTCTCATTGCATACAAAGGTTCTTGGAAAAGTAAAATGACTGATAAACTGATTCAGAGGAAAAATGTCTAAGAGAGAGAGAGACAGAGAGAGAGAGAGACAGAGAGAGATAGAGACAGAGAGAGACAGAGACAGAGACAGAGACAGAGAGAGACAGACAGATAGAGATGGAGGAATTGATGGGGGATCGTGAGAGAGATCGAGAAAACTGTAGCGC
The DNA here is from genome assembly GCF_963921795.1 of Nannobrachium achirus. Classification (NCBI taxonomy): domain Eukaryota; kingdom Metazoa; phylum Chordata; class Actinopteri; order Myctophiformes; family Myctophidae; genus Nannobrachium; species Nannobrachium achirus. The sequence goes on along the minus strand of NC_137816.1, from coordinate 25,645,869 downwards.
ACAAGGATGAGTCCACACACATTTGCAGATGAGTAAAAATTCCAAACACTAACTTTACATAATGGCCCATTGGATGAAGACTGAAGAGATAGATGATAACAGGGAGATAGAGGTGAGGGAGAGTGATAGAGGTGAGGATGTGGTGAAAGGGGTGATACGACCTCGCCTTTTCCTAAAGGGCGAGGTCGCGCCATCTGTCTTGGCCATGAATCACTTTTATGCCCATATATGGAGATCCCTGCTCTGAGTATCTGACATCACTGTGATGTCACCTGTGATGTCACAGTGATGTCAGTGGAAACACCAGTGTCAGGCGTTACAGACAGAGAGACAGACAGAGATACTGTCAAGCTGCGACAGTTCACATACTAAACTGCAACCTACGGTCACAATCAATATGTTATATGGACCATATTTATTCGATGTTGCCCACTACTTTCACACATTCACACATGGTCATGGGAATGACAAAAGAGAACACAATAAAAAAGCCAGGAATCTGACCTGTCCTATACCACTTCCCTCACTGTTCTAACTTCCTCTTCCTGGGTTTTAAATAAAGGTTGACATACTTCCCCATGCTGAGAAGAACCCATGGTGTGCCAGCGCCCACCTTTATTGTCTCCACCAGCCGAAGGCTTGGGGGAGAGTATGTTTTCGCCCCTGTCCGTCCGTGCGTGCGTGCGTCCGTCCGTCCGTCCGTGCGTCCGTCCGTCCTTCGAGTTTGTTACCAGCTAATCTCCGGCGCCGTTGGCCCGGTCGCTGCCAAAATGAGCACACACACTCCCTGGATGCCAATTCAGAACCTCTGCCCCACATTTTTCACATGGGCCTGTTATAGTGCCACCAGATGGCAAATTTGAGCAAAACTACCTTTTGGCCAGTACTCCTACAGATTTTGTCCAAAAATCTCGCAAATCGGTAGACAGTATCTCTGCAGTCATGTGATCGACATGGATCTGTCTGATTGTCCATATTCCATCCTGATTGGCTGAGATTGGCTTTCAAAGTTTGTAAGATTGGTCCGTTTTGGACAAAATGCCTCAAATCACAAACGCAGAGTGCAATTAACACAAAATTGTGCACACACGTTCCCACTAGGCCGAGGAAGAAATGCCACTTCAAATTTTTGAAATCAGCCTCATGGTGGCGCTATAACAGGCCAATTTGTGGTTTTACCTATAACTCCACCGATCAGTTTCAAACTGAGTAAGCGCACTCCCTGGATGCCAATTCAGAATTTTTCACATGGGCCTGTTCTAGCGCCACCAGGAGACCAACTTATGTAAGACACATTTTTGGATATTACTCCTTCAGATTTTACCCAAAATTAACACAAATCAGTACACAGTATCTCTACAGTCATATGATCAAGACGGATCTGTCCCATATTAAATATTCCATCCTGATTGGCTAAGATTGGCCTCCTTTGCAGGATTGATCCGTTTTGAACAAAATGCCTCAAACCATGAACACAGCGTGCAATTGTAATGAAATTGTGCACGCACATTCGCAAAAGGCCAAGAAAGAAATTACACTACAAAATGTTCTAATCAGCCTCATGGTGGCGCCATGAAAGGTCTAAGATTGGTGAAGAACACATGCCACCCTTTTTTACATTGGCCTATTATAGCACCACCAGGACGCCTAGCCTGGTGGAGACCTGTGCTCGGAAGAGCACTGCTTCTAGTTTCTTTTAGGATGAAAAATATAAAACCCCCCTCTTCCCTTACATTTTTCTCCTCCTTTAGTTAAGCTTCCATACAGTTCAGAAATGTTTAGCTTTACTCTTTAGAATTAGGTCTTTATTTTAACATTTGGTGTCTTGGATGCTAGTGATGACATTGCAATTTGACCTTGGGACAGTTTAAGTGTCCGTCTGTCCATCCGCGCAGTGTGTGTGTGTGTGTGTGTGTGTGTGTGTGTGTGTGTGTGTGTGTGTGTGTGTGTGTGTGTGTGTGTGTGTGTGTGTGTGTGTGTGTGTGTGTGTGAGTGTGTGCATGTGTGTACCATTGAGGACCCCGAGGTGAGGTGAGAGCCAAGGCTAATGCAGTTAAATCCATAAGAAAACAAATAAAGCCTGAGAGATGAGAAAAGACTCAGGATTCCTGGGTTGTGCTACTACTGTACATCTCTGGATACACACGGACACACGGACACACACACGGACACACCCACATAGTTAATCAGTACATGAAACAACCACTTCAACAGAGCGGATTCCTCTTCCTTCCATAGCACACATACTTAAGGAGCTGCACGCACACACGCAAGCACACGCACGCCCATACACGTGTGCGTGCACACACAAAGACAGGCCCGTAGATACGAAAACATTTCACTTAGTAGTATCTGTCAGCCAGCCAGCCAGCCAGCCAGCCAGCCAGCCAGTCAGTCGGTCAGTCGGCCAGTCAAACAGTCAGTCAGTCAGTCAGTCAGTCAGACCGACCGTGAGAACGGTATTTGTGAGTGTTTGTGTCGATCACCCCGCAGCCATAGACAGTGTGTCTCTCTACTACAGTATGTGTTATTTCAGGTCTTATGGATCTCGACACATCCTCCTCTCTCAGAGGAACAACAATGACACCTGAGATGCTCTCCTTCAGTGGCCTCATGTTACCCCGGCCCCCTAGGGAACACCCCAGTCCCAGGCCTCATGTTACCCCGGGCCCCTAGGGAACACCCCAGTCCCAGGAGGAGAAGTAAGGACCTGTTCAGGCTTTCTGCAAATTGTCCTGACCTGAGAGTTGGTGCACTGAACCCAAACTACCCGGGGAGGTGAATTAGTTACAGTACGTTACTATGGTGCCGTGTGTGTGCTCACTGTGCTGTTTGTAAACACTGTCTGAGGAAACTATCAGGGAAGGTTTGCAGAAAGAACGCACATAGAGATGAAAGAATGACAAATTGAGGTGTGAAAAGTTGAGAATTTCTATTCTGAAAGTTTTGGCTGTACAGCCTCAGCATGTTGATGAGTGCCAAGGCTTTTGTGCTTGATTGAAAGGTACAGATGAGATAAATAGAAGGGAGGATGTAGTGAGTGGGGGATTAATCACATTAACCCTAGCGTAACTTTTCTGGGCATGTCATAATAGGCAAACATTCAGCAAAAATTACCAATCTAATCGGCTATAGTGAGCTTGTAGATCAGCTATTTTCGCCAAAGACCTGGTAAACCATAACGGTCGTGTGAATTCACATTATCATGTGTCTTCTGCAGACTGGTCTTGCCCCCAGCGCTGCATGGGTGGGTGTGTTGCAGAAACCAAAAAGTGGAAGAGTCAATCAGCGTCTGCACTCAGGGCCCTGTGATTGACAGATGCTGATCGGCTCTTCGACTTTTTGGTTTCTGCAAGATGTGGTGTGTAGAGGGTAAAAAGGAGGGGGAAAGTATGGACACCTGGGGGGACCGGGTCAAGGATGTATATTGTATACAGTAGGGCTTAAAGTGGTTGAACCGAGGATGTTAGAGTGGGTCTGTGCCTAAGCCTGTGTGGGATGCACACCCCTCCAGTTTAGCCACCATGGACAGCCAGTCAGTAACCCGAGATTGATGCTGACAGAGACTGGAGGAAACTAAAGGTTTATTGTGAATTCTGAATAAACATGCAGCTCATGCATGTTTTGAGAGGGCTGGCTATTATAGTTGGGAAAGCGGGATTCAAAACTAGGTTCAGGGGGATAGATTTACATCTATGTTTTAAGCATTTATCTGATGCTCTTATCCAAAGCAACCACCATGGAGAGGGTTGGCTGGGGTTTTGTTTTGATGAGAGATAGCTGTGTGTGGGGTTTACTTCTACCCAACACCACAAACCCCCTGTGTGGTAGTTCCCCCATCGACGGACAGACTTTACGTACATTTATATCTGAGGCTTTGTTCAGCTCTCATCCACAGCTTATGTTCTTATGAGTGTGTTACAGTCAGAGCAAGAGTGGACTAATCTGAAAGCTATAGTCCTATTGTAACGTGCATGCATTATAATGCAAACAGATAGACAGATATCTCCATATATGGGCATTCTGACATCACTTCTGCTGACTCATTCTGACATCACTCCTGTACTTTGCACTCTACAGTGATCATATGGGCATAAAATGGACGCAGATAGACAGATATCTCCATATATGGACATAGAGATCTCCATATATGGGCATAAAATGGATGCAGAATCACAAAGATTCTGACATCACTGCTGTACTTTGCACTCTACAGAGATCTCCATATATGGGCATAAAATGGACACAGATAGACAGATATCTCCATATATGGACATAGAGATCTCCATATATGGGCATTAAATGGATGCAGAATGACAAAGATCTCCATATACAGGCATAAAAGGGACACAGACAGACAGATACATAGATCTCCATATATGGGCATAAAAGGGACACAGACAGACAGATCTCCATATATGGGCATATAGAGAGATCTCCATATACGGGCATAAAAGGGACACAGACAGACAACAGGTATAATGGGGTTTGCATTAAACGGTGGGGCATTCATTCCCTATTTACATCGTTCCCGAGTTGGCCAGGTTGCCGAATAGACGCTCGGCCCGCCTGAACTACGCTAAAATAGCCAAATCCAACGCGTTGTGAGCTTGTACATCACAACACATCTGCGGATCATAGCCGCGTTGTGTTGTGTTTTAACCAATGAAAAGTATTAACATGAACTAAATAATAACAACAATGGATCCATTGGAAAGCATATTTATTGCAACCGTAGGGAGCAGTTAGAATCAAAACCTCTGCCTCATGTGAGTCAGTCACGCCTCATGTCATGCTCCATATATGGCTGTCCTTGTCCCTTTTATGCCCAAATATGGAGATCCCTGATGTCATCAATATTAAGCCCATACTGTATGTGGGAATCCATATATGGACATATTGTGTCAGTCTCATGTGGTCTGTCCCTTTTATGCCCATATATGGAGATCCCTGATATAATCAATATTAAGCCCATATCTGGGAATGCACATATTGATGGTCATGTGGTCTCAGCGCGACCTCGCTTCTTGCCCTTAGGGCATCTTACTAGTCTTTTAAATTAGAGTACGGTAAAAAAGTAGCGGTTGTGGACATACACGGTTCTTGCCTCATCAGCGACAAAATTGTCTGTGGACTAACTGGCTAACAAGCGAACCTGCCATCTCCTCTCAACACACAACTTTGACAAGCACTCCAGCTTCCCAAGCAGCCTGCACAGGCACCACCACCCTCTTCTTCATCTTCTTCCAATAACACCTTAAGTACGGTAGACCTGTGCAGCGGTAAATTATATTTGAACTGACCTCGATCCCGCCGTGCAAACCCAGGCTACTAGAATGGCCTGGATTGTATCTCTTTAGAGAGGAAAGAGATAGAGCGAGACAGAACAAACAGAGAGAGAGAGAGAGACAGTGGAGAATGAAGATGTTATGCAGGCCTGGGGTTGAGACCACTTTAAACACTTCTGCTGAACACACATGGGTAAAGGCTCTATGATGACGACAGCTCAGGAAGAGAAGGAGGAATTGCTATGTTCCACCACTCCTTTCATCCCAAAGCCAGTGCACACTTTCAGCCGCAGTGTAACAAGTATATAATCACCTTCTCATGGAGGGAGAAAATGCCAACTACAATTTTCCTATCACCGCTTAATCCTTATGGGGACCATTTTATAATACTCTCTGGGTACAACAATCATCCACATACCTCCAGACCTGATTGGGTATCACGGGAGTAGGGCCACTCTAGCCAAATACAATGCAAAATCATTGCAATAAATGCTTTTCATCTTGACCAAAGTCTGACTGAAGTGTGAGTTTGCATGTCTGTGTGTGTGGGAGAGTGAGTGTATGTGTGAGTGTACATTTTGTGCACAATGTGTGCAAGTGATTGCCTACTATAGCAGCTTCAGTGTGAGTCTATGCTTGTGTGTGTGCTTCCGGAGTTCAGGCCAGGCCAGACACCCCCCCCCCCCCCCCCCCCCTCGAACACACACACACACACACACACACACACACACACACACACACACACACACACACACACACACACACACACACACACAGTTTTTGGAAGGCAGCAACGATGAATAGTCGAAAGCGAAAAGCGAAACGCATCTTCCGGGGCGCCAGCATAGTGATGGTATCACTGACCCCAGAAGAGAGAAAGTTCAGAGATGTCTGAGTCAAGACAAGCACAGTGTGTGTGACTCAGCCCACAGAGATTCCTGTTGGCTACATTGAGAAACACTGCCGGTAAAATCCCCTCGCATACAACCTGGCTTGTACCAACGAATGTATTATTTGCGGGAAAGTGTATGTGTGTGAGCGTGTGAGTGTGCGTGTGCAGGCTACTTGTGTTATTATTATTACAAATGTATCTGGTTCTCACAAGAGAAATGGTTGTTTTTATAGTAAAACATTTTTTTTTTACTTACAATTAGGAAAAGATTCAGGTTGGAGTAACGGTTAGGATTACGTATTTAGAGGTTCGTTTTAGGGGTTGGCGTTAGTGTTATGCCTGATTGTTGTTCTGTGTAAAGTGTGTGTGTGTGCGTGCGTGCGTGCGTGCACGTGTGTGTGTGTGTGTGTGTGTGTGTGTGTGTCTGTGTGTGCTTGGTTGGGACTCCTGAGTCCTGTATATGTGGATGTAACTTCTACTCATACAGAAGATATAGAGTTAAAGAAAGAAAGAAATCAAAACTAAGAGACAGAGATAGAGATAGAGATGAGTTGAGTGTTGAGTCTCTTGGTCTTATCTGTAAATATGAGCCTGGCCGCTGAACACAGCAGTGAAGTGAAAACAGACTCAAGACTGAGTGTCAACCTGCTCCCCTAGTCTACAGTATCTGTGCAGCATCTCTGCATACGCTCAGCCGCGGCACTCTCCTTTTTTCCTACATCTGTTTTGTTGGTGTACTATAGTATATGTATATGGTTTAGACGGCCGCTGGCTATTCTAGTGAAACCTCCGCTCACATGCACCACGTAACCGCGATACTTTGAATGAACAGTCGTATCCAGTCCAACAGCTGCAAAAGATCAGTGGCAGTATTTCAATTATACGTTTTCACCAAGGGGCTCTACTGCCCAATATCAAACATGCACACAAAACATAACCAAGGACAAAGACATATTTACGGCAACTGTCTGTTGGATTGTATCAGAGAAGTCTATTGTCAGTACATTTCCTTGAAGGAGGCTGGTACACATAAACAGTACATACACTAGAGGTTAGCTAAAACTCATGCTCAGGGGCACTTGAGAAGTAATATTGCACTATGTTCTGGGATTTGAGCCAGTCACCTTTCAGCTATGGGCCAACACCCCAAACAAACATGAAGTATTCTTGATGGATACATTTTCATGATTCATGAAGAAGGACTAACAAATCTTGTTTAAAGTGTATTTAAAGTGCATTCTGATCACAGTAAGAGTCACAAAGGCCAGAAAACGCAAAAGACACAAAGTCCAGCCTCTGTGACTCTGACTGTGGACAGTTTGAATAAACTTTTTGGGAAGTCCTTCTTCATGATCTCCTGTGCTTCACAGTTTGGCTAAGCACCAAAGAAAGGGGAATGTGCATTAGTTAATTCAATCACAAACTTAATTTTCATGATTAATTCATATATTTAATATGGCATTTCTTCTTGATTAGGTGTTGGAAAGTGGAAAGAGACAAGAAGGACATGCTGCAACTCAGGTTCAAGGATGGATTTCAATCGGCCTACAGGATGTTGTGTTTATGAGGACGTACAGTACTGTACGTGCATTATAACTATAGCTACTCTAGTCAGGATCACATTGAAACTTTTTTCTCTTAAAATTTCAAACAAAACCTCAAACGTACATGACATATTCAGACAGATTGCTCTTTAATCATCATGTTTCCAGAACATTTCTCATCTGTCACCACTTTATTTAATTTACAGAGCAGGTTGAGTGCCGTGCCCAAGCTTCAAATACCGTGGTGCACTGTTTATGTTTGCCCTCCGCCATGGCAATGAGCCATGTGGCGTATTTAAACCAGAAAAATATGCTAATGTAAATTGAAGGCATTTATTGGCGTATCGAGCTCATCAGGTCCAGATGATAGTTATTAGGAAGGTAGAGCTTGGAGCAGGGAGGCAAAGGATCCCTCCTCATCATCATCACAAACCTGCAGTCTCTGCCAGCAAAGACAAGCCAAGGCAAATCTAAAATAGATTAATTTATGTTCTGTATACAGACACCTATGCATTGTCCCGTCAAATTAAACAAATAAAGTAAAGTATAAACACACACATGCAGGCACACACATGCACACACATTGCCTCTCTTACCTTATCATCCATACTTTGATCCTGTGCCTTGTTTTTACTTGTTAATAGTTATGATTATCATCTTTCCAGCTGTGACTACTAATGAACCTTGTAAACCACTCTATTAAAGTGTTACACAAAATGTGTATTCTTTCTGTTATTATTATTTTGTTACTCAGACTCAGGCATGCATGTGTAAACATGCACGCACGCACGCAAACCCGCACGCACGCATCCACGCACGCACATGTACTGTACACACACCACACATCATTCAGAATCTGGGTAAAAACCATGTATGTTTGCCTTGGCATCGATGAAACATGACCTCCGGCGAAGACAGAGAGAGAGAAAGAGTGATACACAGATTGAGGGAGAGAGAGTGAACAATAGAAATTGGTCTGATTCAACCTCAGTGTCGTGCAAACCACCGCAGAGCGGGGCGAAGACGTAGGGCTGGCTGGGGGTTTTGTTTTGATGTAGAGAGCTGTGGGGGTTTATTTATGTCCAACACCACACAACCATGCCCCTGCAGAGGTTCCCCCCTGAAAGAGACAGTATTTGCATTTACTTTTGAGGCTTCATTCGGCTGACACTGCCATCAGTAGGGCAGTTTATCATGTATGCAACAATGGCATGATCACAGAGGAACCATTGCACAGAGCCTTAACAACAGACGTGCGTAATTGATAATCAAAAGAACATCTAGCCTTAAACATTGTTCTATCAAACTTTGTTTGTTAGGGAAGTTTCTCTCAAGGGAACTGTGGTTTGTGAAGGACTGTTAAGGGTTTCCAGTGAGCCAATGTGTTGGATTGAGGTAAACCAGTTTAGAGTACTGGCGGTGGTACAGTCTTTTGTAGTTTTGGACAGCATTTTCCCAAAGGAACCAAATATTATTCTGTTAATATTATGTAAATAGTGTTGATACTGTAGCAGTATTGTCTATAATCTTATTCTATAATCTTATTATAGAATACCCTACTCTCTGGGGCGTTTGTGTGCAACAGAGATGTTTTGGGTAATAAAAACAAAATGAGAGCGAAGAAAGATGGGACACTTCCACAGCCTGCTGTTGCAGAGCTCTGGGTGTCGAGCAACAGTTAAGACCAAGCATCCAAGCCAAGTCATTCTCATGCACAGACTTCTCAAAACCTTTTACAACTGAAAGCAGCTTCAGTGGCCTGAGGCATTCTGTACACCGGACCAGATTTGCGTGGTTGGGTGGAAACAATTCTTAGCATTTGTTTTAACCTGTTCAGATTACCAGATGGGTGATTATTGTTTTCTTTCTTTCTTTCTTTCTTTCTTTCTTTCTTTCTTTCTTTCTTTCTTTCTTTTTTAACCACATCAGGAGAATTCAGGCATCAGGTACAGTGCATTGACGCAAGTGTACCCCAATGAGTTTCAATTACTCCCTGGTAATTTGTCCCCACCGGTGGCTTTCAACTGGTTTCACACTGGGATCTGAATTAAACCAGGATGCTTTATATTAAAAAACACCCTATTTCTATACTAAAGTAGTTTGGGAACCCCCGGATGTCTTGCCACCCTGGGTCCCACTCCCAGCCCTCTGGCTGAGGAACACTGGCCTGAATTCACAATGCATTGTCTTGTTTGCCAAACCACAGCCATCTGACAAACCATAAAAAGCATTTGCAAATATTATGTGAATCTTTGACACAAAGGTTTTGCTTAACTAGAAACATGACAGGGGAAACACACTTGAACCCTCTCAGTCCCAACCCACCACCACCCCACCGCCCTACTCCAACTCCATACATCTAATGTACAGCCAGGAATCACACGAGCCATAAAGCATATTTCTGCAGTAACTTTGATAGTTAACAGAGCAGACCCTCTGGCCTCCAACCAGACCCCCATTTATAAAAGGTTCTTAACACACAGATTTGGTGCCAACAGCCAAAATCCGAGCCAAAGTTGTGATTCATAAAACCGTCCCGGGTGTCAAATCATGGGGTTTACATGGATTTTTATCTTCCACGGTTGGCTGTGATATACTGTATCAAACGTTATCAACAAATATCAAGAGAAAAATGGTATCATTACTATAGGTTGATGACTACTGCAGCTACAGTACATACATATTCCTTATCACATCTCAAGTCATACTTGTGTGATGGAATGTTAGATAAAGTCAAAGGAAATTGTTACAAATTAGCCCCCAAAACATTGCGTGCACTGCTGAGGTCATGAAGAACGAGAGTTAGAATCATGAAGAGTCATATTGAACTGTTTGTGTCAGGCACGTGCACACATAGACATAAAAGGGGGCTTACAGTCTTGGCTTACAGCTTGGAGGTCTGCTATTTTCAATATTTTCACCAAAAGGCCCTTTTAGAAATTTCCGCCCCTGCCTCTCTAACATTCTCTGCAAGTCCCTGGTTTGTGTCTTTCTCTGAATGTCATTCTCCATTTTAACCACTTGAACCCTTTACACTTAGTTGACCGGAGTCCCACAGGGGTCTATACTAGTCTATACTTGTTTCCCTCTACACCAAATCTCTTTGCAGAAAATAGCTGATCTACTAACTCACAACGTATCAGGTTGTGAGCTTGTAGATCTGCTATTTTTGCCAAATGTTCAGTCCAGAAATGGGACACAAGGGGAGAGAGGGCGAGATCATTTAGCGACCTACAACCGGGTCGCGACGTGGTCGGTAGTTTTCAGCGACAGGGTCGCAAAATCGAGCGACCGGGTCGCTAAATGGAGCGACCGGGTCGCTAAATCACCGACCGCGGCACTAAAGCGAGCGACCGGGTCGCTAAATGGAGCGACCGGGTCGCTAAATCACCGACCGCGGCACTAAAGCGAGCGACCGGGTCACTAAATCGACCGACTGGGACGCTAATTCCATCGACCGGGACGCTAATTCCACCGACTGGGACGCTAATCCAGCGACCGGGTAGGTAAATCCACCGACCGGTGGTCGCTTCCACCGACCTACTAACCCTAACCCTAACCCTAACCTCAGTAACCTTACCTCAGTTAGGCTAACCTGCCACGCAACCTCCCGACCGTTACCTCAGTTAGGCTAACCTGCCACGCAACCTCCCGACCGGGTCGCTAAATCACCGACCGCGTCGCTAAATCACCGACCGCGTCGCTAAAGCGAGCGACCGGGTCGCTAAATCGACCGACTGGGGCGCAAAATCTTCCGACCGGGTCGCTAAATCTACCGACCTAAAACTGCAGGCAGGTCGGTAGATTTAGCGACCGGGTCGGTCGATTTAGCGGCGCGGTCCGTGATTTAGCGACCCGGTCGCTCGATTTAGCGACCCGGTCGCTGAAAACTACCGACCACGTCGCGACCCGGTTGTAGGTCGCTAAATGATCTCGCTCCTACTGCACAAGGGTTCAAGTGGGTTTGCTACAGTGCTTACACAGAGCTACTTAATAGTGAGTACGCAATAATTCAGTGCCTTGCTCAAAGGCTCTCTACCAAGACATGTTCTCACCCTTTGCTCAAGGACACATTGGCTGTGCTGTCACTCAAACCAGACACTTTCCCGTTCTCTATAACCAACTAGGCGACCCTGGTGAACCAAATGAATAATGTAATAAAAATAGCTATTTAAAAAAGTAGAACTGTGTGGAACAGTTCTACTTTTACAGCAATGTAGGGATTAGTGCAGGCACACTACATGCCATTATTGGAGGTCACTTCTTTATGACTGGCAGTAACCAAATTGGGCTATAATAGAAATTGGCAGTGGCTTCTGACTGAGCCAAAAAAAAAGAAGAAAAAAAAAAACGAAAAGAGAAAAATGAGAGAAGCAAGAGTGTTTAAAAGGGAGAAAAACAATGAATAATGCAGTTCTTGTGGTGAAAACATATGGCTCTTGATTTAAACACATTTCACTTTCAACTTGTCAAGCAAATGTATTGGATGTTTAATCCTCTTGTTTTCCAAAGAGCACTGCTTATGGCATAAGAAAATGTAGCGTTTTAACACTGACGTCATGTGGCAACCTGGAGGTTTGTATCCCTAGTTTCTCTGTTGTTAGTACAATGAATTCCTCCCCGCACATTACTGTGTTGCTGTTGTACCCTACTGGCTCACCTGCCAGTGAGGGCACAAGGGGGGGGGGGGGGGGGGGCTGTCAGCAGGGACTGTTGGGGCGAGAGGAGTAGGACGTACAGTATGTCCTCCCGGTGGAGGCTCCTCACTGTCAGGTGAGTCAGTAGGATAATAGCAGTGACAACACAGAATTGTAAGTGGGGAGGAATTAATTGGCATAACTGACAAAACTGGGGAGAAAAAAGGGTACAAAGCTAAAAACAAGGTGAAAAATGTACTATATAGACCTAAGCGCGGTGGATTTGAAGTCCCTAGACACCACGGTGGTGGAGACTGGAGAGGAACTTTACACCTGCACCAACCAAGTGCCCAGAGGAGGACAGGTTGTTGTACTGTTGTGAGAGAGAGATTAAAGTGTCTTACCTGAAACAGGTGCTGTTCTTTCCTCCTGCTCTGAGGCACGGATACTCCAGGGTAAGAATCTTATTCTCTGGACACTCTTTCCTGTAAGATCAAAGAGAGGAGGTATCACATACATGTACTGTAGATGTGTACTGTATATCTGTATTTATGTCATATATGTATTTATATCATTTCACGATTTTTGTTTTCTGTGCCATCATGGTCTTCTACTATTCCACTGCACTGAAGCAACTGGGGGCTTATCAGGGATGCTTGATTTGGAATCGTGTATGAGTTCTGGGCGGGAGCCTTGTTTCCATTGACCATGACGGAGGCGCGCCGTCTCAGGCGACCTTGAGCCACGTGAGACACCATTGAGACCATTTAAGTAACAGTTCTGACTTCTTGTGAATGTTGGTGACATCCTCCATGTTATATCTCAAACATAAGCCTCTAATATCTGTGCTGAACGTCCCATGAGCTCTTTTGTTTTGTATGTTTGAATGTATGTTTCTCTGTTTTTGTTTTACCTCAGTCTGTCTGCCTAAAAAAAAAAAAAGGTTTTTGGGAGCTTTGAGAAATGAAGAGAATATATATATATATATATATATATATATATATATATATATACATATATATATATATATATATATATATACATATATATATATATATATATATACATATATATACAGATACTCTACCGACACATCGGAACGAGGCATATATAAATACACAAGCTCTTAATACCACAACTTTTACAGACAACATAAATGATAACTACACAACCCACAGACAACTACACAATTATCCTTTTAGTTGACCTTGTACCAATGAACTGTACTGTCATGAAACTGTACCTTTCCTATGCAAACTTCAAATAAAGTCTTCAATCAATCAGGGCACCTTAACTCTGCAGCTGCACTGAGACGCTCCAACAAAATAGTGCACCAGTTCTTTTAATTGTGCATACTCGCCTAGTATCCACCAAATGTTTCCTCAAATCCCCTGCAACCAGTCATTACAGACAGCAATGTTAGCTTAGCTTAGCTCATGTGAATATTTTTTGTTTACAGTGAGAAAACACTAAAAACATAATGTAATTTCCTCTTCAAAGCACATAAAACACAGACTGCAGTGAGGCCTCAGTGTAATCTCTTCCAGAGGGAGATTGACACTAGAAACTCTGCTGTTAACACAAAGCAATCTGCTGGACATTGAGTTTGATATGTCCATTTTAAATTGTAAATTGTTGCAGTAAACGTCGCTATTCATTTATTTATTATTCCACATGCTTAAGTGTTGTATTGGTGGAGGGGGGCTTACCAAATCACCACCTATTCCTCTGTGCGATGATGGCAAATGGCAACTGGTCAAAAAGTGTAACGTAATACTGCTCCTCCTCCTACATGTTCTGTTTGCATTCTTGTAAACTTGTTTTTTTTCTATCTCACACACACACAAACCACCACCACATCCTCCTCCAATGACTCCTATCCTTAGACTCACTGCCTGGGAGGTGGGAGGGCTTGTAACAACAAGTGGGCCATTCTAGCCTTGTGATAGGGCCACTCAGTTGAAAGACAAGCCATTGGGCCAATTGTGTGATCTATGACTATACTCACTCTCTTTCTCTTCTGATTGGGCCGACCGTATTACCAGTTGCGGCCACGCATGCATTACCGTATTGTCAGTGGCGGCCCCCTAGCCTAGCGGCCCACCAGGCAAATGCCCGGTATGCCAGATGGCCAGAATCTGGCCATCCGAATGCAACCCCGAATGCAACTCAAATATCAAAAACACATTTATTCAAAAACCTAATAGTAAATTCAAACTAGCAAACCCCTGCCCCTCTCCATAATCAAAGGGAACATGGTGCAGTCCAATTAACCCATCAGCTCCTTCCTTGTAAGCAGATCTGAAGCAGCTGGTCCCACTTCCTTGGCCAACCACATCACTAGCACTCATCAGAGCTGATAACTCAAGAAAACTAAAATGCGAATGACTCCCGGTAAAGCAACTTGACCCTAACAAAGGTTAACTAAATGTATGTGCACACCAATCAGTAACCTTTCCTTGCCTTAAACAATGTGCAATCTAGCCGGTTCTCTGTGTAGTCAATTTAGGTCTGTATTCTGTAGTGCTAGTTTGGTCTGTCAACTAAATTAACAATCAGTTGGCGGTTACCTGTGTGTGATTCAATTTTCATCTTCCCAATGATCACAGGCAGAAAGCACCATCTAACATCCTGGATATTATGTCGTTGACATAATCATTTGTTTAGGAAAGATTTTCCAGCAATGACTAGATCAGCCACTTCACCACCCGCCCACAAACACACAAGCAATGACAGTGATCAGTGAGCAAATCTGTTATCATGGCGTTGTACAATATCTTTGGTGCACCAAAATAAAGTTATTGTTAGGCAATTATATTAGACTTTTAGAAAGTTTCTGCTTTATTTATGCCGTACCTATGGCTCTCGATTGTGACCTTGTCCTTTCACCTTTTGACCCAAAGTTTAGTCATCTCAGGGCAGCCTACTGACCATTGTCCCGTTCTTGACCTTATTTTGTGACTGTTGTCATTGACTTTTTTCACCCAGAATGTAATGACCTCTTCGGAACAGCCTATTGATCATGCCCTCTAAGTTTCATACAAATCTTCTGTAAATCTTCTACAGTTCTCAGATTCTCTTGCTAACAAACAAGCAAGCAAGCAAGCAAACAAACAAACAATCTGACAGGATTGATTGACAGTACACTGTCATGCATTAATGCGGATAAATAATAAATTAACCGCATGAAGCCTGGCCTCCCAATTCTGGGGGAAAAAAAATCTGAGCTTAATTGTAGATGGGATGTTTTCTGCAAAGTGATTTGGTGTTTAGTTGGCGTCAACTAAGTATATTGTTTATAAGTGGATAATAAGTATTTAGAAATAAGTCTTGCTTCCCCCAAACCCTGACTGTCAGGCCAAACCTTTTGTTAGCAGGAAAATGAGACAAGACCTCCCTCCTGTCAATGATTCATCTCCAGCACAGCATGAAACAGAACTGGAACAGTTCCATACATCTCATATCTCTATAAGACACATCTTTGATTGGGGATACCCTGCTGGCTCTGTTTTCGAAGCTGCCAGCCATGTGCTCACAATGTGTTAAAATGTTATTTCTTTTGACACATGTCATCCATTCTCTCTCTTCCTTTCACAACTCTTCCCATTTTTCTGTCAATCTCCAGTGTGTACTGTCACATAAAAGAGAAATCTCATGTAAATATATTTTAAACAAATGTCTTTGATTGTCAAGACTGGAAGTGGTTAGTTGACATCAGTCAAAAAGAAAAAAGTGATGCAGAGACTGCAGAGCCCACTAGCCTGATTCCATCAATGTCAATTCCACAGGGAGTTGTGTGTTTTTAGCCATGCATGCAAAATCAGGATTTGCCTATTCTTTGTCTGAACTCAAACACAGACATTTATTTTGACATAATATTCAGAAACGTATCTGTGTAATCAGGTTGGTCTTTGGTCACAGTAGCAATTATATCCCATAAAAACTCAGTGTGGGGAGGAAGACTTACAATATTGAAAGCAGAATGAATTTAACTTTGTCATGAATAGCCTATATGCTGGTAAGATCCCAAGGTCCCTTATTGGCTTGCATTAGTTTATTAGCAACCAACTGGAAAAAGGCCAGTATATCAACACATGCTATATTTGTAACAACAATAGGCCTAATGAAATGCATGTCAATTGCTGTTTTTATTGTACCGCAGCAATTCAGTTATACAAAAAATAAACTAGTATTGTTTTGATATATTTTCTTCCTTTGGAATGGGATTGCTTCTTGTATGCTCTAGAGGGGGGGAAAGGTCGGGGATTCCCCCAAAATAACTGTCACTCAATTCAGTAGACACTGCTGCTGCCACCAACTGAAACCTGCTCCATATGATTGCACTTGTTCTATATGGCTCTAGACAGTCACATATATTCTAGTCTGCATTTCACATTATTGAGAGCATGTGCTCCTCTCCTCACCCTGGCTGGCCTGGCTGCACCTTAAATAACATCTGTCATGTTTTGTCTAGGTGCGCAAATAACATTTGCCTCCCCGCACCGCGACCAATTTCAACCATTTGTCGTTTCCCCTTTCCATTTGTAGGCTACCTTGAAAACCATGTTAGAAGATGATCCAAGTCGGACAACCTTAACATTAAAAAAAAAAAAAAGTAATAAAACGGTTCTTATATAGTTTCCAAACAACACAATGTAGGCTATTTGCATCATAGCTCAATAGATTAATATAGCATCTACAAATACAAATATAGCTAAGTAATCATAGGAAACTTAATTCAAGTCTAACTTATTTGTAGCCTACAGTAAAGTTTCACATATTCTTGCAATGCAAGCCAGCATAAGCCATATTTCATTCATACTTGCTCTATCTTTCTTCTTAAGCAGGCTATTAGTGCCACTCTTATAAGTTACTCACCCAGAAGAAGTGTCCATCCCAACAGTGGTCCTAATAGAGCTGCCACTGCTCCCCCAGAGGAAGACCACGCACAGAGCGCACAGCGATAAGAGCGCGCGGCGGAGCTGACCCATGTCCCCCTCTGAGTGACAGATGACCCTGTTTATTCACTGAAGTCTCCACAAGACGCAGAACGTCCCTAGAACAGCCTCGTTTTCTTCTGTCTGTCAGTGCATGTCATGTGTGCAGATAATTATGTGAAATCAGCATCAGATAGCAGCCAGCCCCACGCTCAGAGGTTAATCACTGGACTGGACTGGAGAGCTCATGGATCCAGTGGCGCACCGCTGTGCGTCTGTTGGAGAGCTGCTGCGTCCTGACCGTTGCGCACTGAACCAGGCCCCCTGGAGAAGCTGTTACACTGACGTTGGTAAACCTATTGAATGTTGTGTCTCCAGAGGTCGCTGCTACTACTGAGCGCTTGTTGCGTTTATTGCTTTATTTCACTGGTTCCCAAAAACTGGTCTGGGACCGCATTTGTGGGTCGAGGACACATTTTTATGGGTCCCTTAATTTTCCTACAAGTTTCCCATAAAAAAAACAAAAAAACAAGATTTTCATGAATAATAGAAAATAGAAATGTATAAATGTTCTTATTAATTTCGTTAATAAATAAAGGAAATTAGAAATCCCATATATTAGAAAACAGTAGGCTTAGTGAAAATAGCCAATCTACAAGTTTGAGCTTGTAGGCTAGTCTACGTTTTCACTGAGCTAAAACGTTTGGGAGTTTATTTTATATTGCTTTTTGTTTCATGATGCTGAGCAAGCAATGCATTATCAATGGGGGGAAAGGAGAGAGTTAGAAGGCTAATAGCCTACCAGTCCCATCCTTCAGTTACGCCTATTAATGGCACTAATCAAGGGATAGGCTATTGTTAAAATTACTTTAATAAGGAACGCTCTAAACAAAACACTTTTTGTTTCCTGACCCAATGTATTTTCGGGTAGGCTACTTGGTCTCGACTCTCGGCATTCTTTCAACTGCACATGAGTCATGTGACATGGCACTTAGAAACAGCAATTTGTGCTGCCGTCTAAATTCCATACCGGTGATTCCAATTTCCACATAAATCGATAAGTCACTAATGTCAGTGTAACCAGCGACGGGTTTATAGCCATGTCTATCTCGCTAATCCCCGGTGGAATTATAGACTAGCCTACATTCCTGCGTTTTAAGAACAGACTTCACATTTCACAAAGAGGAACGAAATTTATAGTAGCCTAGGTAAGCTACCCTGAGTGACCAGAGAGTTCCATCTTTCATAATAGGCTAGCGGCTAGCCTAAGCCTAGGCCTAGGCTATATGTGGTGGTGGGAGCTCACTATCTGTCCGTTTTAAACATAGGCCTATTATTATTAGACTATATTAAAGATGTTTGATTTTGGAGCATGATCTAGGACATTTCTGGGGTTAAAAGGACATTATTTAGTTTCAGCTTGTGTAAATACATAGAGGTCAGCTTTTAGGGAATCATTATTCTTTCATTAAATAGCTGTAATTTGGCCTGACATGGTTTTCTTTGGGACACTCATAGGCTTAATTGTCCAATTTATTATTTGATTAAAGCACTGTATCCTATTGGGGATTTACCTAGTAGGCTATTACTTAACCATGTTATGACATAGGCCTATAGCCTACAGCCCACATGCACATCCACATACAGATAATAAATAACCATTATTTATATTTTGAAATATGCTAACTATAGGGATAAAGATAAAGATTTCCCCTATAAAAATACAATATTGTTTCAGATTACATTTTTAAATCTCTGATTCCTTGACAGTCAGTCAAGTTTAGTGAGATTTCAGATTTGACAGCTCTAGGCTGCAGCAATTTAATTTTTCACTTTTCTACTTTTATCAGTGACTGTTTTATATTATTATTATTATTATTATAGGGACACAGTTGTATCCCTCTGGGAAAGAAAGGGGCTACTCCACTGGTGTTACAGCAGATTTGACTGACTGATTGACTGACTGGCAATTCGTTTATGGTAAGTTCATCGAACTCATTGATTTTAATCGATTAAAACATACAGTATATTATTTTAGCATTAATTAATTGTTATAATTTTTCATGTTTTAAATGTGCTTCTTGATTATTCGGTTAACCGATAAAGTGCCCTACAGGACAGAATAATTGCTAAGAAAATAATCGATATGTGCAGCTCTAATGGTAACACTGCTCTGTTCGGTTGTCTCTTCCCTCCGTTTATTCCCCGCGGTGGGTTTTTTGGCCAGCATTCAATAGCAACAGCTGGTTTTATTCACCACAAATGAATCACACTGCGTACGTAGGACACACATGCAACATACACGCACGCACACACGCATGCACGCACGGTGCACACACGCACTCACACACACACACACACACGCACACACACACACACACGCACACACACACACACGCACACACGCACACGCACACACACGTGCACACACACTACAGAGAACATGGTGAATTAAACTGCTTCCTCAGGCTCCTTTAGTTACATCCCCTCCAGAATCAAATAATTCATAAAATATATAAAGAAACATTATTAAAGAACCACAAAGAGAGGCAGTTGTTATGGCAGACCCTGGTTCGTTACTACGACCACACAACCCATGGCTTCTCCTGTTCCCACGGAGTTGAGCCTCCTCTGTTGGTTTTAGTTTGGTTGAGTTTCTTTTTTTCTTCGTATTTGGTGTTTGTCTATCTGCATACAGAAAAACCAGCAGAAATGTGTTTTTCATTGAGGGCTGGAGCCTATTGTCATTCTTGGGATGAAACTGCCCCAATCCTTAAACACATAAAGACAAAACCATTCATACTGAATCCCCAAAATTCCCAACAAAAATTACAGGATTGTGAAACTGTTGCACAAAACGTCACTGCGTCATACTGACTCACTACAATCAGCTGCTGTGGGTTTAGTTATATTGTTTGGTTCGCCAGCTCACTGTCTTGTTCCAGTCAGGCAACATGTGAAAAAAACAACACTTAAACTTCCACTTTATCCAGAATCGAGTAAATCAATCAAGCAAACAATCAACACAAGTTTGTAAACAGTTGTGACCAACCACCTGTATGTTTCAGTTTGGTCCTTACAGTCCACTATGCAGTTCTCATTTTCCACTAGTTGATGCTGAAGACACTCACAATTGCCCGGTGCATTCATTGATATACTACCCATGCGTTTAAGCTGGTAATCTGATACAGAAAGACTTCAGCGAGAAGCCAGTGGTTCAGAGTCCTGCTTGAGAGTATATTGACAGGATGGACACTGGACACGGTCTATTGGCCGGAATTGACCTGTGACCTTCTGTCTCCTGCCTCCCTCCCACATTGCTCTTTAATGCCTCAAAAAGTTCCCAAAGTGTCATCATCCATACAAGAAAGACAGCCTTCATCACTGTGCCCATAGTATGTGCTGTGAAGACAAACAGCTTTCCACAGCCTCGCTGTATGTGTGTCAAGTTGTCAACTCATTAACTTTTGATTTATTCTTATTTACTGCATCCCATTAGCACTACTATAGCAACAATCCGAAAATCTGAAAACTATTAGATGAAATGCAGGCACAGAGATGTCTTCCTTCTGGATTTTGCGGCTGTGTTTCCAAGTCTGTCGTTATTGTAGTTCTGTTACTCGGAAACCAAGATTCTTTTTGTTCTCTAGTTGTGGCAGTAAACACCTGACTGTTCCAGCTAAATAGCCCAGAGGTCATTCATCAGTGTCACAATCTGCTTAGAGCGGAACCCATCTCTCCAAGTATTTCAAGCTACATTGCACAACTCAAGTATTTTAGAGTTGTTTAATGATTACTTGGGGAAGAAGCTCTAAGACTGACATTTGCATGACCTCGAAGGTTTTTCATGTAGTTCTATTCTGGTCGTCTGTTGCTCTTCTGATAATAGACATGTGGGCACAGGATTCTGCCACACTGTGTCCATCCGAGCTCTTTCTCTTACCAGCCTACAGATTTTTCCTTAAAAGTGTTTCTTTATTGGGCCCCATTGTTACTTTTAAGCAGGAGGTGAGGTCAGAGTATCACACAGTACATGGTAGTCATTCCACAATCTCAAACCAGCACAGACCTGGGGCCTTGCAGCACTTCGACAAGGCACAGACTCTTAAAATACAGGGCTATCACCTCTAATCGCTTTGTGAAATTCAAACTGGGGACATTTCTGTTTGGTTTCTAGGTTTAATGATCTCCAGAGATGTGCTGTGGGCAGTGCAACTCATTTCTCTGTTCCTTTTGTCACAGTAAAATCCTGAGTGCAATTGTAATTTAACTCTGACAGTGTACAAATGGACCTTAAATGGTTTGCATTACACTGTACAAATGCCTGCTGCTCAGCTCTTGGCTCCCAGATGGAGACACCCTTCTTTTTGACATGTTCAGTCACGGAACATGTTGTAAAGAACACAAAAATGACACTTGTAACAAGTCAGATTTATTTATACAAGAGTTTCAGGACTTCAAATCTAGTCCTATATTGCGCTGATCAGAGAAATAGAAACCATTGGAAGTATTAAACACTGCTGTCCATATGTGTGCAATTTAGTTTTATTTTGTGTGGCTATTCTGATGCCAGAAGTGTGTTGCGCGAATTGGAGCAAAAGTGCACCTGTGGTATTCTGGGGCCCCTGATGTGGCCTCTGGTGTGACTATTGTCATGGTAGACCCCTGAACAGTGTTTGTAATAAGTATGGTGTGGATCAAAGCAATGGTGAGCCTGTGGCCCCCGAGGGCCCTGTGGTGGGACTATTTCCATGGCAGACCCCTGAACAGTGTTTGTGCTAAGTTTGGTGTGGATCAGAGCAACGTTGCACCTTGCAAATCTCTGAATCTATCTATTCAGGATGGTAGTAGATGCTGTTGATGCTGGTTCTTGCTCTCAGTATGTAATATGGTTCAGGTCAGAAACCTGTGCACATACAGAGTGATAGAATGCATGTTTACAATTACAACATAGTGGAGTTGATAGCACTCTTAACCACCATTCGTACGCAGTTCATTGGAGTGCCATGCTGTCACCTATCCACCTCTTTCCGCGGGAATTTACTGGAGAATTGTTTTCACCACACTTCCGGTTAACAGCAGACATACAAGCTCACGTTGCGTCGCAGATGCAACCGTGCTTGTAGATCACTCTCGGCTGCGGCGCCGGAAGCTCCATGCAACTTCTGCGCAATGCACGATGGGATGTTGGAAAGTTGTGGATACACAGTAAAATGATCACAGTTAATTTATCCATTTGTAAATCATAGTGAACAAATGGACCCATAGGGGTTCATTTTCCCCTCTATACCGACACATGTTCCATGTGATGTTTCGTCATGTCAGAGACTGTTCAGGCTTCTGGGAGGCTTTTGAAGTGCAGAGAGTTGCTTTGCTCGTACGTACAGGTGCACCCAGCAGTCAGCAGCTGAGAACACACAGACGTTTGACACAAGTCAGACCGTAACACCGGGAGGCCCTGGCCTGCAGGCCGGCACTCTGCTCGGGGCTGTATAGTCGTACGACGACGGCGTCACGGGCTGAAAACAGCCGATCTATAAGTTCACAATCTGTCGCATCCGTGGCGCATTGTGAGCTTATAGATCGGCTATTTTCGGCCTGTGACACCGTCGTAATCTGAGGTATAAATCAGGCTTAAAATAAAAAATCGAACCTCTGTTCGAAGTGGAGCTGTGTGTGTGTGTGTGTGTGTGTGTGTGTGTGTGTGTGTGTGTGTGTGTGTGTGTGTGTGTGTGTGTGTGTGTGTGTGTGTGTGTGTGTGTGTGTGTGTGTGTGTGTGTGTGTGTATTGCAGTTGATGCTCAGGGCAGGCTAGACTCAACAGCACCTCTCTGGTCACCCAGGGTACTACATACAGGCTACATACAGACCCACCCACCCACAAACATACCTACAAACATACCTACACACACGGCCACGTATAGGGAGCTTGTGTTCCACACAGCTCCAAAAAGTGGAGCGTGATGGATGTCTCAGTGTGGACCAGAAGCTGAGGTGATAAGGTACACCAGGATTAGGCTGATGAGGCTGGTGACAGAAATACAGCCAGACCCATCAGTCAGTGTGACTGAGTGGGCTTATTGGGGTACATTAGGAGACGACTTTTTCTGCTCAATTCTTTTCAGTTTAGCAAATTGCTTTGTACTGTATTTAATGTTTTATAAAAGAATCATTATGGCCAGGGTACTATGTGTACTGTTTATAATTGCTCATTAAAAACGGTATATTGAGGTGTTTAACACGTGAATATAACTTTAGCAGTTTGCATGGTGACCAGATACTCTGCAGTGACACAGCCCCCCAGTGTGCATGTGTGGACGCATGTGTGATGCGTATGTTTGTGTGCACGATCCAGTGTGCGTGCTCATTACTCATGTGTGTGTGTGCGTGCGTGTGAGTGTGCGCATGTGCACGTGTGTGTGTGCGTGTGTGTGTGTGCAGTCACCATTGAGGCTTAATGGACTATGTACGGAATGTCACTTCACTACGGCTATGACCTGCTGGGACAGAGAGATTACAAGACAGCGTGGGAGAGAGAGAGAGAGAGAGAGAGAGAGAGAGAGAGAGAGAGAGAGAGAGAGAAGGGGGGATGGGATACATCAAGAAAGAGAGGGAGATAGAGGCATATATCCACAGAGAGGGAGAGAGTGAGAGAGAGAGAAAGACAGACAAGATCAATAGCTCAGGTCTGCCCTGGAATGAACATTTGACTCATGCTCAGGACTTGACTCAAGTCATCCTTAATGCATGATTAATTTGGATGAGCCTTGTGTGTGTGTGTGTGTGTGTGTGTGTGTGTGTGTGTGTGTGTGTGTGTGTGTGTGTGTGTGTGTGTGTGTGTGTGTGAACTGTGTGTGTGTGTGTGTGTGTGTGTGTGTGTGTGTGTGTGTGTGTGTGTGTGTGTGTGTGTGTGTGTGTGTGTGTGTGTGTGTGTGTGTGTGTGTGTGTGTGTGTCCTACAGTACAATGAGTTCATCCAGGTTGTATTAAGGGTGACTGCCGTGGGAATCAAGCACTGATCACTTTAATGCTACACAGGGGGGACTGCAACCCGTTACCACTGCATGCGCACATACAGTAGATGCACAACCTCTGGATAACAGAGCAGACGTTTCTGGAACCCCCACTATTCCTCCAGACAACTAATTTACACCCCTGACAACTTCAGAACGAAGGGGGGAAAAACTCACAGATGAACGTCCCTGGTGGAATCATGAATTAACCAGTTGTGAAAAGATAATGTGGAAAGTTGGTCATGAATCAAGCTGTGTGGCTGCCCCGGCTGCACCATACCTAGCACAGCTGTGTGTGTGGCTGGGCCAGGACATGCTTGATTTGTATGTCATTGCATGCCTGTGTAGCTCGCCGAAAATAGCCAATCTACAAGTACAAGCTCACACAAAGGTCACTGTGTGACACCCGCACGCAACAAATTATAAATCATCAGGTTTCAGTGGTGGAACGTCGAAACACAAGTAAGTCTGGTAATCAAAATGTACTTGAGTAAAAGTAGAAAAGTGTTGGCTTCAAAATATACTTAAAGTACCTTACGTACTCATTATGCAGAATGTCCCGTTTCACAAGGTATCATAATATTTATAAATGCCCTGCGTTTCACAAGGTATCGAAATATTTATAAAATGTATTAAAATCTTTTGAAAATAGACGATCTACATTCTCACAACACGTCACAATGCGACACGTTGTGAGCTTGTGGATTGAAAAGGTGCGGGCTAAAGTGGTTAATTTGTGTTTTTTAATAATAATTCAAGTAACTAAAGTTGTCAAATAATTGTAGTGGAGTAAAAAGTACAATCTTTGCCTCTGAGATGTAGTGGAGGAGTATTGACAATTGTACTTAAGTACAGTATACTACTAGTAAATGTACTCAGTTACTTTCCACCACTGTTTAAATCGTTCCTACAGTACTTGCCAGTAAGTCACATACAGTGGAGGTGGTGAAGAGGAGGAGGAGGAGGAGGAGGAGGAGGAGGAGAAGGCGCGGGGGTTGACGTGGGGGAACACACACAAAGGAGGAGACGGGGGTTATTCATCAACACCCGCTTGTATTGATGATATATGAGGCCCGACACACAGACAAAGGGCTTATGGGTATGATTACGGTTTTCAAAACAGCCTACAACAATGGTTACCAACACGTGTGCTGCTGACCGAAAGGTGTGTGGTCTATACAGTACTGCACCATCCCGCGTCCTTCAGTTTCATCAGGAAAAAAGGTTACACAGTATTAAAGCAAGGTGATAATGATTTAAAAAGTGCAGACAAATTCAAAAAAGGAATTATACTGGGGGTGCTGGGGGTGTGTTTCTCCCTCCGTGTCATCAGCGCCCACACCCTAGGTGGGGTCGGCGACAGGGCCTTTCTGTGTGGAGTTTGCATGTTCTCCCCATGTCTCCTAGGGTTGATACCCTCACAAAAACATGCAGTAATCCTGGTCTCAATAATGCCTCCCCCTGGCCAGCCGTGGCGCTTGATGGAGGGGAAAGGAACTGGTTGGAATAACGTGTTCCTTCCACGCGCTACGTCCATCCCGGGTGTAAAGTAAAAGTATCAATTTTCCCCAAAACAATTATTATCATTTGTGAAAGATTATACTAGGAGGAAGATTTTTTTCCAAAAAAGTGTACAGAGAGAGTTAAAATTAGGTTTTTATGTGGCCACACCCACCAGTTCATTAAGTATGCCTGGTTGTCATGGTGGGTGGTGACCCAGCTGAAGTTATCCACACCCACAGTGTTGGGTGATTGGTAAAAGGGGAGGGTTTGATTCTATGATGTAATTGTATCAGTGTTTTTGTACCGGCACTTTTGACCCATAAGGTGGCAGCCTCCAGGTAAAAAACTCAAATACAGAGAGAATACATAATTGCTCATAACAACCACACCAGGGGGTCTAATGAAGTACTGTCAACCTAATAGACACATGAAAAACAGAAAAAGTACAAAACTATGGCACCACCTCTTTAAGAGACATTTGAAGGCATCCAACATGTTTCAATGCTGAAAACTGCATGAGTTCTCCCCTAACGGTGTTACTCAGAGTAACAAGGATTCTTAGGCAACAAGTGCTATGCTATGGAGTAGTGTGATCTACAGTAGTAGTAGTTAAATGTTGTCTATAGCAGACCAGATCTACACATTTCTGTGACATGCAGGCCAGACATTCCACATCATCACCTCAAAACATTAACTCAACTTTTGTCCCCTAGCTGAGGTTTACTTTTTACTTTAGTCACATGAGTCACTTTTCTTGGAGGATATTTTAAATACGTTTTAATACATGTATTTGCATTGTTTTGTTTCCCAAGCTCACACCAAACCAAATTCCAATCAATGTTTTCACTGAAATAATGTATTACAGTAAAAAGGGGAAATCCTCCGCCCAGTGTTTGTCATAGCAATCCATAAACACAGAACCAAAATATGTTTTCTGGGAATTATCATGTCTGCGTGTCTTTGGCTCGTAAACAATCGACTGTGTAAAAAAAATTCAAGTCCCTAATCGAACTTGGAGGTGACATTGTCCCAAAGGGACGACAGTGGAGAAGACAAGACAGTCATGCCTGGGGCATGGGGAGGGCTTCAGCTCCTTGGGATAGCAGTGGTTTCACTGGCTGGCTGGAGGCCAAGGTCTGCTCTGTGTCCATGCAGCAGCAGTCTACCCCGGGCTAATCGCTTCGCTGTAATTAAATGGAAAGGAGCACTTCCTCCCTGTAAGGAACCCTCAGTTAATCAGATAGGCTGGATAATTAACGGTGACAGGCCATCATTCATCGGTACCCCACATAGAGCCGCAATCTGTCTTAAGGTTGCTCTGCTCTGCTTATGGAAAGTTGCATATGAATGGTTACCTCAGGACCACTGCACTGAAAGCAAAATAATATTGGTGCAATCAGATGTAATGTGTAGTGTACTGCCCATTGAATAATTTGCACTGTTATGTTGCATTTTTATGTGAGGCAGGCCAGCTCAGGAAGTGGATATGACTGTATGTCTTGTGTGCGTGTGTACGTGTGTGTGTGTGCGTGTGTGTGTGTGTGCCTAATCTGGACCGATATGTGTTGTGTGTATGCCTTCAACTGTAGGTAGTTCAATCATCACAGTTTCCCATCATGATGCAACTCCCCATATATCCCACATCCTATTAGATTTTCCATTTATTTTGCTATACCACAGATTTAGTCCTGTGACAATGCCATCAAACAGGATTTTGAAATTCTCTGTCTATAATTGGCTTGTGGGAAGGGTCAATGTACAAAATGCACGTGGGTCAGTGACGTGACGCCCCAAAAAATGTGTTTTTAAAAAAACTTTAAATTGCAGGCATAAAAGTTATTTACTTTTGTTCTACTCACTCTCAACCTTATGGAAATACATTTTGTTTTTAGATATTTTATTGGAATCAGACTTTATTCAGCAGTTTGTTGTACTTGTGCCTAAAATCGTCATATGGTGTGACATGAAAATAATTGTTCATAACATGAAAATGGAGTACATCTTTCTTAAGTTACTCACTTTATCAAAGTCCTTTATCATAACTAACCAGTGATCCACTATAGTTTTTTGAAAATTAATTATATCTGTATATTTTTTTCATAATCGACACTCTGTGTGAGGCCCATGTTCATGATCTTACAACATATTTTAAATGTATTCTGTCAAAACTTTCTCTAAAATTACACAAATATTTGTGACTCTTCCTGATAATATTCTCTATGTAATCCATAAACATTTTTTTGGTTTAATCATTAATAAAGGTATGATTTTTCACTATTTGGAATGTCACACCAAATGATTTAGTGTCACACCGTATGATCATATCTTCATGTGTCAAAGCAAACTGTGTTTTAACCTACCTATTAGTGAGTACTGAACTTTACTGATTGATTAAACAATTACCCAGGATAACATGGCCTTAATATTTCTGAACAGGATATTATTGTAGGGCTTTAACATGGGATAAGAAAGAATTGTAGTAGTAGATGGATGATGAGGATGTGCACAGGAATGCTACGCACACCTAAGTCTTCTGCCGGCCCACGGCAGAAGGATCCTAAAGAGACAATAAGGCGCATAGCCACACTTGGAGCCAAGGCAACATTTTATTAACACCAATTAGTGGAAACAGAACTCAGCATTCAGGTAAATTGCTTTTTTCCGAAGTCTCCTGAACTTGAACACAGCATTTTGTGTTGAACAAATGTAATTAGGAATCATGACATTACACCACATCTCCACTAGCTAAAGAGTGCTGGGTTGCGCAACTCCGAAAATAGCTGATCTACAAGCTCTCGCAGCACAACGTGTTGAGAGCTTGTAGATCAGCTATTTTCGCTAGTTTTGTCTCGGGTCCTACCTTAACACTGTCCACTGTCCAGTCCAGTGAGTGAAAGTACAAAAGTATTAGATCAGATTAGATTATACATTTAGACTGTATTGTACATCAGCCAGTCGTATTTGGTGAGGGTAGCAAACCGGCTGCCTTGTTGCGGTTCTGCTATGCCACAGACAACCTCCTGCTCTTCGTAGAAAATGCAGTCTCGCCCCTTTGGCTCCTCTCTCCTTGCTGGGTCATTGTTTAGTTTCTCCCTGTACTTTCTCGTTCTCTCAGCACTTGTCATTTTCCAGCTGACAAAAGAAAATGGAATGTATAGTTTAAGACAAAGAGAAAATATTGTTTAGATTGAAACAATATGTTAAGGTTTCTGTGAAGGGGTTTCTGCTCTGTCTGATGAATTTGAAGTATCACTGAATGAAGCTAAATTACATTTTATGTAAAAATGTTTAAAACAAATGTTTAAATGTACAAAAGAAACATGGAACTTTGTTATTTATTGTTATATCTGTAGTTAAATACAGTATAAATCATATGGTGTGACAATCAAGTCATATGGCGTGACAAGCAGACATGTCACACCATTATGATTAAGTGTCACACCATATTACGTTTTCTGCATTTAGGTTTACCTTGAGGCTACTATGTACACATTAGCATGCTAACAGCATGCTAGCTATAACAAAGCAACCTAGATCTACATGGAAATATGACCAAAACTTCAAATAACTTAAGCTTTTTTTAATGAAAAGGTGTCACACCAACAGACATCCAAAGTGGTGAGTTTGTCAAAGTTTCAACAAGATGGCATTTCATGAAAATGTTAAAATCATAACTCACCTCAGACACCTGTCTTGCAGTTGTGCTGGGAGTGCTGAATAGCCTTACAGAAGAAGGACCTCTCTAGCCAATAGGTGTCCAAATAATTGCCTGTTTAATTTGTCCAAACTAGTGTCACACCAAATGATTTTGGTTTGGGGGACAAAATGTTTTTGATCAGAAATGACTGAAAACATTATGCTTTGACTTTGAAAAGATATAGGCTCACAAATAGACATTCTTTTAGCCTAAATTCATTTTCAAATGATTTTTAGCAATTCTTTTTCTTAGTTTTATTCAAGTTCCCACTTTGAGAAACAAGGTCAGGACAGTCACACCATATGAGTTTTGCCATGTTTGGTTGAAAATTCTGAAGAAATGAGGAATGAAATGTTTTAATCTTGAGTAAGTTCACATAAAGCTTAATGTCCTGCACAATATTCAGAAGGTTTTTGACAAATATATTTTGTATTTATACATGTTTGACACCGAGGACAGCGAAAACGTTACGTCACGTCACCCACCCACATCCAAATGCACTTACGTTTGCCCATAGAGGGCGCAAAATGTGAAAAGTTGTGCTGTATGTTATAGAAGCGTGAAGCCCCATCTGCAGTGTCCTTTTCTAGTTGTATTATTCGGTATAGTGGAGTTTCTCCACTAGGAAAGTTAGCTTTCCCCATTGCCTAATCTGTTGTGACACTGATGAATAACCTTAGTGTTATTTCCCTGTTCTCTCACCTTCGGAATCTCACTATATCTCTCACATGTCTTCCTTAAATTATTTTATAAAGCATTTTTATTATCTTTATACTTTTAAACTTTGTTTTCCCATCTGTGGGTAAAATAATATTGTAGTACAGACTCCCTAGCTAGCCCAGTCATCTGTAATTTACTAGTGTCCTGGTAGGGTACACTGTTTCTGCAACCGGATCTGTATAAGCATAGATCTACAGTATTCATGATGTCCTTATTTTGAATCTGGCTCATGACCTGTGTCACAAGTCATCTACCTCCTCTGCATCCTCTCTTTCCTGCCTCTCTCTCTAAGGATCTGTCTAAAAACGCTTAAATATCTCATGGCATCCATCAAAAACAGTCTACTGGGTGGCAGGGGGACTAGAGAGACCATTACCTCAGGCATAAGGTCACAGGTTAAATCCCCTCCACAGTCAAAGTATCTGTAATTGGCTTCACTCAAATAAGCTCCTCAATTGAAATACTGCCACTTCAACACTTGAATTGGGCACATATTGGGGTATATGGGCCCAATCCAACCCTAACCCTAACCCCAAGCCTAATCCTAAACTGAGGGAACATAGGCATTACATTACCCCGTTTGAGACAGGTTGAGGGCAGAATGCTGAACACAAACTGCTTGCCAGGGACAAAGCTACTAGTGACTGTGGACCATTTACCAATCCCACTCACTGTGTAAAAACAAAAATGCTAGCTACTATTTATTTTCATTACTTTTAGTTAAATGCAGAGACCCACACTATTCTCACTGCCAGTGACCTACAGATATATATAAAATCTATCAGGCACAATTTCAGAACAAAGCACCTGTCTCCAGCAGTCTGCAGGTCTTGCTGTGGAGAGCAGTCTGGCGCTCTGAGGGCCTAACCTTAATTATGTGAGCGGTAATATAATACCAAACAAATATTACTGCAAGCTACAAATAAATTATGGTGTCTTTTAACAAGGCTGAGTTTATTGTAAAAGGGCAAAGAAGGCAGCCTGGAAGCAATGTAGAGAGAGGTGGTGATCTTTAAAACTGTAAATGTCCTGCTAAGCAGGAGCAGATGGTGATGGTGGTCGAAAGCTTGCACTGCCGTGTCCTCAAATCTCTCTGTATAAATGCTTTCGCCCTTGTAAAGGTAACCCATTTGGATTTGGACTGGACACAAGCATAGCGGTAGATTAGTTATTAGCACAGATATTATCTGCCAGAATGGAGACGCCACAGAGTGCAGTCAGATTATATCTGGTTATGTACCGTATACTGTATCGCTGCAGTCGGGCAGAAAACTCTTATATCCATTTATTAACTTTTTGTCTTTTTTCGTAAATTAATGCCTACTTGTTCATATACAGCCTCACACAGAAGCATCAAAGTTACTGTAGCAGATCCACAAACTCATTGCGTTGCACTGTGTTTTGAGCTTGTGTATCATATGAGGTTTCCAACCAACAGACTATATGCTAGATTAAATAGTTTTAAGTTGACATTGTTGATCTGAATGTCTCACTGTTTTTTACGCAAAATGAAGTTAAATGCCTGTTCGGAACAATCATATTCATGTGAGATTGGCTACCGCAGCAGTTGAGGGTTCAAAGCCATGCTCAAAGGCACATCGGTGCTCCTTGTTGAGGTGAGGTTAACCACTGGAACCCTAGCATCATTGCTCTGGGACAACACATTGTGAGATTTTAGATCGGTTATTAAGAGATTTGGTGTAGATTCAGGAGGAAAAAAAACAGAGCAATTCCCGGTCAACTAAGTATTTGTTTACTAAGTATAGAGGATTTTAAGAGGTGGTGCCATATGTCATGATAGCCTCCGAGTGAAAAGGCCCAATCGAAATACACCGCTTTAATGACATCATAAAATAATCCCCTCCCCTCCCACACTGTGGGTGTGGCTAACTTCAGCTGGGCCACCACCCACCTGAAACCCAGGTATACTTAATGAACAGGTGGGTGTCTGTGGACACATTTTTTTTAACGCTTTCTGTATATATTATATATTTCTTTTTTGAAAAAATCTTCCTCCAAGTATAATTACTATACCTGATGATCATGTTGTAGGAGGGGAAGAATCACGGCACCCTGTCTTTAAGTGATTGAGCCACTGCTACCCACATTAATTTACAGTTTGTATTGTGTTGATGTATTACCTTGCTTATTGTAAATCGCTCTGGATTAAGAGCGTCTGCTAAATGCCTAAATTGTAAATTGTAAATTGTAAATTGCACAGTGAGTAAAGACGTGGGTCTCTGTTTTGAAAAGGGGACCTTGTGAACCAGGGCCATGTTAACAGGGAAGGTGATACAGTACGAGCTTGGCCCAGTTCTGCTGAACAGAGCGATCACTTACACATGTGGTGAGCAGTGGAAGTTGTCGAGGGTTTACACACACACACACACACACACACACACACACACACACACACACACACACACACACACACACACACACACACACACACACACACACACACACATCAACAGCTATTGGCCAGTATTTAGACTTATGGCAAACATTGAGGTGTGTGTGTGTGTGTGTGTGTGTGTGTGTGTGTGTGTGTGTGTGTGTGTGTGTGCGTGCGTGCGTGCGTGCGTGCGTGCGTGCGTGCGTGCGCGTGCGTGCGTGCGTGCGTGGGTGCGCACGTGCGTGTGTGTGTGTAGGAAGAGGGGGTCTATGTGTGTGTTCTGCCTCTGTTCATTTCTTCTGGACACACACACACACACACACACACACACACACACACACACACACACACACACACACACATACTGTACACACGTTGTGTGTGTGTGCAAGTGAGCGAGCGAGCGCACAGGGGGTAGCAGGTCTATGTGTGTGTTCTGCCTCTGTTCATTTGTCCTGGAAACGCACACACACATAGGGTAGGCCACACATATTATTGCGGTATTGTGTGGTTGCGTATGTACACTACAGCACATGTGTGTGGTCTGCATATCTGTGCAGGCTTACGGGAAACTCCCGGCCCAAGATCAGAGGAAGGGGAACAAAGGGGTTAATAAAGTTTGAGACTTTTTGAGACGTGAGGCTGAGGACAGTCTCCGTTCACTGGGGGACATGCAGGACACGGTCACATGACCTGTGTCTAACATACTAGAGCACAAAGTAAGCCTTAAGGCCCTTTTCCACCGGCAGCGATAACGATGACGATAGCCATAAAATATCACAGCGATAATTATGCCAATTAACAGCCGCTCGCGCAGAGCGCACCTCGAGCTGTTTGTCAGAGACCCAGTTCCATATCACTGTGATCTTAACCACATCGTTGTTGATCCTAACGATTTAGTTGTCGGCTATCGTTGTCTGTATCGGTGTTGGGTGGATGCTGCCGATCCACTTCAATTGAAAACCCACTTTTTTAAATCGTTATCGTCATCGTTATCGCTGCCAGTGGAAAAGGGCCTTTAAGCTTGGCTCCCTTATCTGTCATGCATGATCATACTACTGATATGTGTTATTTCTATTGACCCCTTATGCCTAATCTAGTTTTTTAGTTTTTTACATTTTTAGATTTACAAGCTCACAATGCTTCACAGTGTTGTGGTTAATCGACCAGCTCAGGGGCCAAATGCAGAAAGTGATGGAACACCTTCTTGAGCAGGGTTTCTCGAACATATCATCACTGTCTGGCAGAAACCTTGTATCTCGATCCAAGTTTCAAATTTGTACGTTTGTTTTTGTAAAGTAAAGCCAGCTGCTTCATCCTACAAGACTGTTGCACAAAACTAGCAAAACTAGCAGATCTACAAGCACACAAGTTCTACAAGTTGTGTGCTACCATTGTGGTACTGTGTATTCAATTGATTGAATGGGGCAGCCAATGTATCTATTGTTACTGTAATATAAATCTGGCCCAGCGCGACGGCGCTTGTGGTGGTTGCGCGTCATTCCTAGTGCACCCGCAGTAACGGCGCATATGCCCCTGAGGTCCCTGGACCACACTTTGAGAACCACTGTTCTTGAGAGTTGCTGATGTCACCTCATAGGATACACATTTCATTACCCTGTTGTCACCTGGACTTTGCATTTCAATGCTTCGATTTTGTCCAATTGGCTCCGCAGCACATTTAAACTGGAAACCCATTTGTGTTTCAAATCTGCTGCCGAGCCAATCAAATGAAGCTATGGGAAAATGGCCTGGTGGTTAGGGATGGGTATCGTCTGCGATACTTTTAATGGTATCGATCCATGACGTCAATACTATCGAGTATCGGTTCAAGTAAAAATGAACGATACCTTGTTTCGATACTCTTGAACGCACCCTTGGCCGGTCGCATCTGTAACAGTAGGCTACACTCGTTACTGTCGAAAATAGCGGACAATAGCCTATAATGTTTATTATTATGATGATTATCCAACATCTATACTCTCTGCTCTTGACATGAAAATGGATGAATTTTGGTGTGTAAAATAGCCCATAGAAAAAGGCAAATAATAATTATAATAATAATAAATAAAAAGTATCGAAAATGGTATCGAAAAGGGTATCGTATCGATTCCCAGGTATCGAAAAAGGTATCGTATCGATTCAAAGGTGAACGATACCCATCCCTACTGGTGGTATTGTCACCTTCGAGAACTCCAGGACTGCAGATGTGCCATTTCAACTCTTCCATATTGTACTGCTCTTTTCCTGCAAATGTCCTGCAAATGCATTGTTGTTTTCCACCGGTTTCTTTCCTTGTTTTAAACTGAGTTTATTTTTTTGCAGAAACTAGCAAAAATAGCTGATCTACAATCAAAATTTTCAGCAAATCCCCTGAAAATCTACTGTCTTGCCAATGGCAGGACATGTGAGGTTTTGAAATGGCACATCTGTATGTTCAGAGACTAAATGAAACCTGTTGAGAGCCAAGCAGTGTAGGATTTTGGAAAAAATAACTCAGTCAGTCTGGTTCGCTGTACATCAAACTCCTCGCGGAAATATCACATTTCAGGTCATATCAGTCAATAACTGGAATTAATATATTATCCATTAATTCATAATGTGAAGGTATAGGATGATGAGGTTCAGATTTTTCCAAAAAGATTTTTTTTCTTTTACTAGAATACTTATATTACACGCAGGATGTTAGAAGAAGAAGTATCCTGCTGTGTATCACATGCTGGGGTTGGAACAGCATCATTGTCACATCATCATCTGACTCCCATTATTGGTTGACTCCCATTTTCTTTTTTTCTCCTGGCAGGAGAACAGTGGTGAGGTGACGCACAGAGCTGAGGAGGTCGGCTGGCTGAGGCGCGTGTGTATGATGGGGGTATGACACACACACGCACATACACACACACACACACGCACATGCACACACACACACACACACACACACACACACACACACACACACACACACACACACACACACACACACACACACACACACACAGAGCGCCTGCTGTGGTTGCTGAGGAGAAAGGTGCTCCCTGGAGTCTGAGGAGGAGAGGAAATATAGTTCACTGACATAGATTTACACCTGATCATCTTACCTACAGTGCAATCACTGACAGATGAGTGATCAGGTTCCGCAAGGACACTCTGAACCTGTGACATCCAAAAGAGTAAAAAAGTAAAAAGTGCCTGGAAAGTACCAGGCAGTGGCGGAAGAAGTAGCCTACTCAGCTTTTTACTTTGTAAAAGTATCAATACCACAATCTAGAAATAGTCAGTTACAAAAAAAGTAAAAGTCAATCTGGTATCGAGTAAAAGTGCAAAGTATTGGCATTACAACATACCAAAAGTAAAATTACTCATTATGCACAATGTTCCATTTCACAAATTCAATATTCATACACAAATCTTTTAGAAATAACAGCTCACAAGCTCACAAATTGAGCTTATGAGCTTGCAGATGTGCTATTTTTAAATGGCCGAAGTATAAATAAGGCTATGAATAAGTAATGGAGTAGAAGTAAAAGTATTGACATTTTTAAATACTCCAGTAAAGTAAAAATACCTAAAAATTACAGTATTTGATGTACTTTTAGTAACTTTCCACCGCTGTTACCAGGTACCCAATGAAAAAGCGCTATTAGAGAACAACCAGGATGTTAAACCCTCATGGTCAGCACACTTACAACTTAAGTAGGCCTACAACTCAACACCAAATTAGCATAGCATGCTACCTGGGAAACTGCGACCGCGGTTTTCCCGGTGAACCCGAGCGCAACGGTGGGCAAGGAGGGTCATGAGCTTATGAGAAACAACATAAATAAGACCTTAAAACCTAGCGAATACAGTTGCGTGCATTATAGCGCAAGATGATGATAAATGAAATAATTAAATGGAAAACATTAAATTAACTTCTGAAAAGCCTATAGGCCTTATAACCTGGCGAAAACGGTTGCGTGCATTAGATGAGGATAAAGGAAATCATTAAAAGGAAAACATTAAAGGCTTCTATAAGCCTACACTAGCCTACTAGTTAAAATAGTGGAACAGTGATCTTGAATCGTGAATAATTGTGGTTGTAAACAATAACACAGACAATATAAATCCTTAGTCTAGTAGTGGGAAGAAAAGGTTATCATCATGGCCCCAAATAACTTTTAAATATCTTGCAATTGGCGACGAGTCTCTTACGAAATCGGCAAGAGTGCCTCTCATTCTCAATACATAAAGCTATATAACCTCTCCATCATCGGCAATAGTCAGTGGTGTGTGTGTGTGTGTGTGTGTGTGTGTGTGTTCCCCACACTGTGGCTGTAGGAACAGCCACAGTCTGATCTCTGTGATAATGACATACTGTAGGCTACATGATCACAATCTCAAATTGTATCATTGAAGATTGTAAGCTATGCATTCTATAAACCATGGCATTTTTGATTTGCCTGGCTCCAGCCAATAGACCCGGCCACTCTCTGAGTGGACTGCTTCTCTTGGTCTGGAATTGGCATATGACGCGCCTCTTTCTATGGTATCTTGGCAAACCAACCAATGAAATCAATGCAAGACGGAGGAGGGGTGGGTCTAACTTTTGAAAATCAACAGAAACAGTGGAGGGAGGGGTGGCTCACCAGAGCTCTTAATTGCTCCCTTTGAACTTCAAAGGGGTTCTGAACTGCAGTAATTGATTGAGCCATACAAGTGTCAATAGCTCGTTAGTGCTTCTCTCTAATCAATGAAACATCAAAGACAACGACTTGTTTGATGCCTGTCATACAGTCAAACACAACCCCTCCCATGCACCAGATCTCTTGTGATTGGGAATTTCAAATTTTAAATCCCCTCCCCTTTGAAATCTCTTGTCAATGGGGCAATGTCCACCTGTTTCGAATGATATCAACGCACTTAATGCGAAATTCTCACGTGTTTTCAGACGCTTCAATGCAGAGGTATCCGTAGATACCGGATACTGGGTATCCCGGTATCTCACAGTGGATGGTTGAGAAAAAAACAATGAAACAGTGGCTTGATTAGTAGTGAAATGTCGACATCTAGTGGTCAACCTCAGAGGTACACAATAATAAAACCTGAGCTGAATTGCAGCCTCGAACTAGAGGCCATGGATTCTCTGTTCCCCGGTGTAATGGTCCACGCCACAGACCCCGACGGAACAGCGCGGTATTGGGCGCCGATAACCCCCGTGAGTCGCCACCGAGGCGAGCGCTAGCGAGCCGAGTTGCCGCGACGAGCGGTGGGAACGGCGACCAATCCCACTCAGCCGCGTTACCGAGATATGTGCCGTTATGGACAGAATAGTAAATATTCAGTCCCTCACTATCCACGTCTACCCCACTGCACGTCTACCCCACTATCCACGTCAAAGATAAATGCACAAAAAAGGAGTCACATCATCCGTTCATTAGCTCAGTCAGTAGAGCACGGATGCAACAAACCCACGGCTTGGGTTCGATTCCCGTGAGGGGAATATAATATTCAAGGCGACAGATATCGGCGCATGTGTACATCAAAGTGCACGGAAACAGGATACCCTGTGGATACTCTCTGCATTCAAACGTCTGAGAAATGGTGAAAAAGTCCGATTGAATGCGAAGAGAGCAGTCGGAGCTGGTGCAATGTCAGACTCCAGCGCAGAGTCTGAAATCAGGCTAATTTTTGATGGCCCCAACTCCGTCACTCCAGTGTCAGTAATAGCGGTACAGCAGTACAGAGGCGATGACAGTAGTTGCGTGAAGCACTTGGGAGAGGAGATGTCAGCATTGGTTTGAGAGTCTGAAACAGTTCATTCTTCACTGAAACCAGACAATTAAGAACTGAGACGGGGGAGAGAGAGAGAGAGAGAGAGACACACACAGAAAGACAGAGAGACAGATAGAGAACAGAGGCCAAGTTATGAGCATGAGAGTGATTTGGACTGGCAATAATTTGTTTCAGTACAACTAAATTTAATACAGACCTAATACAGTCTTGTAGTTCTTCAGCCAGCATCTTAACATTCCAATAGCTCAATGTAATAGACATTAGGATCAGCAACGACAGCAAGACAAGCAACCAGTAACACGTCTGGTAACTTAACACACAACTTGTTTCAAATATTTTTATTAGTTTTATACATAAGTATATGACATATTGTAAGGACACTGATACATTTTTAACGTAAAGACAAAAGGAAAAAATAACAACAATGCACAAACATAACCCCCAAGAAACCCTCCCCACCCCCCTCAGCCAATCCCCACCCCAGAGCGCTACTAATAACTAGTAATGTAAACTATCAGGAGGCCCGCTCCTGTTCCAGGAAGGAAACCAGTGGTCCCCAGATCTTTTCAAATTAACTTAACACACAACTAACCCGGAGAAAGCAAATATGTGTACTTCATCATAATATATAGCCAAAATAGACGTCCACAAAAGTTCGTACTAGGAATTGTAGCCTAAACGAAATCCTAAATAATAGGGTGGCAAAAGGGACAGCACATCCTGTTGAGGTTAGTTCTGTAGGCCCAGCAGCATGTACATCACATAACTAAAAGGTTGCTCAATTACACATATACAGCTCAGGTGGCAATCTATAGGTTTCTACTCTGTGGCGAAGTGCAATCAATCCCACAACTCTCCGCTTTTAGCCGACAACAAACCGTGCCTCACTCACTTTAGCCATTTTACATAATAATCACAATTTCACAACCATAATTCCACACCCTGTTCACCAGCATGTCACCTGGCTCCTACTAAATGTTAGTCAAGTACAGCTTCAGTTACTCACCTCAAGACAATAGCATATACTGTCCATTCCAACAGAAGGAGCATACAACCCCTCAGCTATCTAATAAATAACATCTTCCAATGTGAAATAACTTTAAATTGTGTTTATTATTTAGAGTCAGGTCATGATTAATAACGTGTGGTGCTGTAGATTGTAAATGTGTGTTATAGCTCTGTC
Organism: Nannobrachium achirus; assembly: GCF_963921795.1. Classification (NCBI taxonomy): domain Eukaryota; kingdom Metazoa; phylum Chordata; class Actinopteri; order Myctophiformes; family Myctophidae; genus Nannobrachium; species Nannobrachium achirus. The sequence goes on along the minus strand of NC_137816.1, from coordinate 25,606,290 downwards.
CCCATATAATACAGTTATTTCTAAGCTGGCATTTCCCTGTCATATGTGGTTTTACTATGCTTGCCCAAACCCATTGGTTTGTACTTGTGGGCATGTTATGTGGATGTGTGTGCTCCCACAAAAATGTGGGGTGCTCTACATCTCTGGCTATTGAGAAACTATCAAGAGCAAAGGCAAGGCAAGTTTATTTGTATAGCACATTTCAACAAGCCAATTCAAAACGCTTAACACAAAACACTAAGGACATTAAAAAACAATGAAACACTTCTTTCATTTCACAATTAAGAATACGTAGTCTATTAAAGAGTTGAGAAAATAGAAAACAAGAATACGCTGGGGGGAAAAAAGAAAAAAAATACACTGTACCATAAGAAATGAATCAAGAACTTCAGTAAAAGACAGAGCCAAATAGAAAAGTCTTCAGCTTTGATTTAAAAGAAATTAGTGCTTACATGCAATTTATAGGGGTTGATTAATTGATTGATTGAATACTTAATTAACAAATAAGGATAACACAAAAAGTTCTTGTTTCCATTGTAGTAAAGTAAGTAAGCCTGGCCAAGCCTTGAGGCAGCTTGATGTACAGGTACACCCCCTGGACATGACATTACTATGTCGCAGGGACTTACCAACCCTTGATGCTGAGTGCCAAGCAGGGAGGCACTGGGTCCCATTTTATTAGTCTTTGGTATGACCCAGCGGGGGTTTGAACCCCGACCTCCCAGTCTCAGGACGGACACTATAACCACAAGGCCACCAAGCTTGTTTCTGTTGTGATCCATGTATTCAGGGAGTTTGTTCCAGATATGTTGTGTATAAAACCGCCTATCCAGGTTTAGTGACCTGTACCCAGTAGATCTGGATGGTTTGTAATGAAGAATATTTTGGCCCTAAACTGTTCAATGCTTTATAAACCAACATTAATATATTCTTTTATAAATTATTTGATAGAGTAAAGACCTGTAAAATGATCCACTTTCTTGGTCTTGTGAGTACTTGAGCAGAAGTGATCTGACTGACGTTTTCCTCCCAAAATAGTGGTGGGACGGTTACTTGCAGACAATGAGTGTGTTGAGGCATTGACATTGGCGAATGTGTGAGAAACGACCGTGGAACTTTTTGTACAGAGGACAGTCAACAAGGAAACATAAGGTAAAAGAAAGCAAAAGGGTAAAAACAAGAGCTGCAGACCTCCTCCAAAGTGACAGTTTATCTACACAGTGTTGTTGTGCTTCTGACACCATCCCATTTTGGACAATATAACTTCATGATGCATTAGCCAACACTGTGGGCTGACATTCAGTGGCTTCTGGAGGTTGACAACAAAAAGCATCCATCCAATATCCATCATTACTCCTTTTCAGGATGACGAGAATTAGCTCTAATTTTGATGTCCCTAAAAAAATCTAATCGAAGCAAACCACTGATTTTGACATACAAAATTAACATTAATGACAAGACCCTGGATTGAATATAGTTGTAACTGCAAAATATGCACACATTCCCATTGATTATAAACTAGCAATCAGGCCCCAAGATGGGACTTTCTTGATTTTTGTACTGTCTGGGTGAAACATCCTATAATTAACCGCTTTCACGTTAGCCTACCCTGATTTATATTGATGGTGCAACTGTGTCGCTTGCCAAAAAAAAGAGAGATGTAAGCGCACAAAGTGTCACCCTTGTAGACCCACACTGAGCTTGTAGACCTGCTATTTTATTGGTAGGCTACGCGGCATCATTGCACAACAGAGCATGAATTAAGGATTACTGCAACATTTTGCGGAGTTCAAAATTGCCTCTAGTGCTGAAGCAGTGGGCTAACAGAAGGGGGAGGGGGACAACAATAGTTAGCTTGACAAAAGCCAAACCTCATGTGTTTTAGTTTAGAGTCTGCCAAGCCTGTTGTTTACAATGGAGAGGAGAGAGAGGCACGCTCTGCTGTGGTTCTGTCTAGCAGGCTTTGACAGCTCTGCCATGTGGCCTGAATGTAGCACACATGCTGATAAAAAAAGAGAAAATATGAAAATATTAACGTTTTTTTTTCTTCTTCTTCCATTTAATCCAGGGATACCTTTTTACTGTAAATGACCTGTTTAAAAGTTAAACATTTTCACACATTCATTCACAACTGGGTATTTGCCCGTACAACTATTTGCCACTCAGGGGTTGAAAAAAAGAAACCCTCACAAAAATGTGTCATAATCACTTTAGAAAAACCCACTTTAATTATTAGCGGCTCAGGATGTGCTCTGTTTCCAGCCTGCTTGGGTTTACTGGGTCCAGCTGTAGTGTCGTGAGAACTAGAAGTCTGTTGATGTGTTTACATGCTTTGTGTGCGTGATCCTCCGCCCTTTACAGACAAACACACGCGCCCAGCGGGCCTGACCGCCCCTCTCGTCTACTCTGATCCTGCAGCCGTTTGATCCGCTAACCACCAAGGTCGAGCCCCTGTGACCAGGCCCAGGCTCCTTCTATGATGTCGGGGCGCTGCTTGGAACCCGAGCCGACTAGGTTTAGACGTTTGGGACGGGCTGGAGGGTGACATGGGAGCTGGTGTGGCCGTGTCTGAGCATTCATTAATCTTTGTTAGGCTGGTTTCTCGTAAAGGAGAAGGGACTGGGTGGGTGAGCTATGTGGCGTTGGCTCGGTCCAACTGCTGTGTTCCTCTGCATGCAAGAGCCTCCTCCTAGACTCTCCTAGCTCAGCACCAGATGTTGAGAGCGGGCTGACAAGTGGGAAAGTTGGGGTGTGCAATGCATGCGAGTATGGACAGGGGACATACATAGGGACGGGCATACTACACACACACACACACACCCACCCACACACACACACACACACACACACACACACACACACACACACACACACACACACACACACACACACACACACACACACACACACACACACACACACACACACACACACAGTCAGTTTCTCAGATAATTCTAAGGCACATGAGGGAGGCACTCAGCGGAATCAAAAGCAGGATTTTGCCTCCAAAGCCCAGAGAGGCAGAGTGTATTTGTTTTGACACGACACAAACTATATCATTATTGTAATGGAAACCTGCACGCTTCAGGACAGAGAGGAGATAAGCTGTCGGAGGCACCTGGCAGCGCTTACGTACCACAACAGTGTAATAGGAATGAGGTGCAGCATACAGTACATACTCGCTGCACCCAAATGAACCGGCTCAAGGGTATGGCGCTTTTACTTTGTGATTCATCAAAAGACAGATCTAAACAACAGCATTCTGCTCCACAATATTGAATGTGATATGCAGACAAACAATGCTTCAACTGCACTTGGCCACATTTGTTACATTGACCCCATGACCTGTGATTCGGACCTCTTCTGCTTCACTTGTTCGTTCGTTCTTTCTTTTGTATCAGGTGTTGCCTACACTGATATTTTCACCTGACTGATGATTTATTGCAGGTGTGATCATGCATCACTGGTATTATATATCGTTGTTTTCTTGTGATTTTCAGAAATTATTTTATTAGTGGAATGTGTTTATTGCATTGGGTGTAGGCTGAATCCTTCTGGTACATTGCATCAGTGTAGTGCGTCATTTTGTAATCATCAAACATTTGTTTGTGAGGCACATTCAATTATGTGGAACAACATTCTGTTTCTGGTCCTCTCCATGTTCCTTCTCCTTCGTTTCCCCTCCTTGTTGTTGTTGTTGTTGTTGTTGTTGTTGTTGTTGTTGTTCTTCTTCTTCACCAATTTGCTCTCCTCCTACATCTGCCCCTCTACCATCTCCTCCACCTTCTTTCTTTTTTCACTTTCCCATCATCATTGCCTTTATTTATCTCCCTCTCTCTGGTCATCAACACCCACAAACAAATTCCATATTTGATATACATTTTATTAATTTATACAACACAATAACTTTCGAGAAACATGCTCATTGCAATGTGTTTTGATGGTATAAAATCTAAACACATATGTTTTGTTCATCCCTAATCCTGACCTTATCAGTCATGCAAGTCATGTGTGGAAATTCACCCTGTTCATGAAGTCACAAACAGAAAATCTGAAAAACAGGAGAAAACATGAAAGGCTGCCAATTACCTCTCAAAAGCAAAACGTGTAAGCAATATTTCATGCTATCGAGATATGCGAGATTGTGAAAGTCGTCGTGGTATGGGGTAATTGACTCTGGGAGAGGGCTGGACCTCAGCTTGATTGGTGGAGACTGACAGGCAGGTCTTTGAAGCTCCACGAGTACATCCATCAGAGAAAGCTGCGGTGTCTGGCAGGGTGACGCGAGCGTGGATTGGTGCTCAGCAGAGGTGAGGGCCCTGGGGAGACACCGGAGCCCTGTGTTTCCTCCTGGCAGCACAGCAGGAGCCTAGAGATCCACTGAGGGCTTCATTTCACACAGTGTGGCTGTCGGGGCAGAAACCCCTGATCTCCATACTCTGACTTTATGTGTTTTTTCGTAAATGAACGCCCTACTTGGTCATACTACAGCGTCACACAAAGGCATCAAAAGTAGCAGATCCACAAGTTCGAAGCACGGCGTGAATCGACGTCTTTTGAGATTGTAGATCTGCTACTAGCCTATCCTGAAAGGAACAGTTTTGGACATATGAGGTTTCCACTCGACAGAGACGATAGTCAGACACATGCACACAATCTCACACACATCTGCACCGTATAGATACATGCACACACGCACACGCGCGCTCTCTCACACACACACACACACACACACACACACACACACACACACACACACACACACACACACACACACGCACACACGCACACACACGCACGCACGCACGCACATGCACGCACATGCACACACATGTTCAACCGATCTCTGGTCTGTTTCTGGTCTCTAAATCCACCTGATGACAAAATACACTGTGAATTGAGCCCAACTTGTAGGAGTTCAAGGTCTCTGTAACAGCAGAATGACTGTCTACTGTTACAGTGAGCTGCAGGTGAGCCGGCATGGACGCTTTTAACTCGTGGAACCACAAGAGGGCAGCGGTCAAATGTTTTTAATTGCATCAGATTCAGGGTCAAGGTTTTGCTGTTCCCACAGTCCAGCCAGGATGTTACCTTTTCCCAAATCTGAGGTTATATTTTGCTGCAATGAAATATAGAAATTACAGTTCATTCAGAAGTCCAACAGAGTTAAGACCTAAAATATGATATCCATCATTTTGGGGAAAAAAAGGGGGGGGGTGGGGGGTGGGGGAAGAAAAAGAATCAGGTTATATTAAACCAAATCATGACAGTTTTTTAGGACATAGTAGACTTGTGTAACTCATGTTCGTGATCCAAACAGTAGTGCTTTTATAGGCTGGGGCTGCTATTTTATTAATATATTGAATGATAAATTGTTGATCGTATGTGAACTCTTCTTGAGTATATAGTCTGTGATTACAGCCGAAGGGAATTCATTTAAAGTACTTTGTCCTATATTTTAACAATTCTGGTCTATTCTAAAACTACAGCATTTCTCCCATAATACAATAAAATAAGACATTTACGAGTAATTTCTCAGTTGTGTGTCAGGAATGCGTGCTGGGCCGCTAAGTCAACCCCACACTATCTCCCTTGCGCTAAATTTTACTTACTTCTCCTGGCATAAAAAAGGCTATTATTTATTGTGCTTATTATTATTGCTGTCACAGAAAGTCAAGTGATCTATGGGCCGTCTGTAAGAAGGCTATGAAACGTACCCCCAGCCCATTCCTCACTTACTGCTTTCTCTGTATGCCTATACAGCAACCATCTCAATTATATTTCAGTTCACACTGTAAAATCATAATTTACAGTCTGATACACTCCCTGAGTTAAAATCAGAGAGTTTACAATGGATCCAAATGGACCCGCATGTGTCTGAGGATTTTACTGAGCAGCTATTACCACTCTGACGCACAATGCAAAGTGTAGACCAGTGTTTTTGTATAACATGAGTAGGAGTAGTGTCACTCACAACTGATGTTACTCATTGTCATTACAACACATATGTTCTTTCCAGGCTCATACAAATTAGTCTGCCTCTGTAATTTATGTTTGCGTATCTGTCTTTTGTTATGCTGCATTCACACTTAGAGAAGCCAAGCTAATGGTTGGCTTGGTAATTCAATGTAATGTCTATTAGCTGCAAACCAGCTTTTAATATTTCCAAGTTTTTTTTCGAGCATGGAAATTTTAAAAGCTGGTTTGCATAGAGATTACATTGAATTACCAAGCCAACCATTAGCTTGGCTTCTCTCAGTGTGAATGCAGCATTACTCCTTTGTTTTGATGTGAGATGTTTTGTTGTTGTTTTTTAAGTCTCATTGGCAAAAAGTAGAAAGGCATTCTTTCATTCAGGGTGTTTAATGTGTAGTTCTCCCCAAAATTTTCCATCACTTTCACAATGTATTGTTTAACCTTGTGTAATTTGTACATAAATCTAAACATGGTTTATACTGTGGCTATGGCGGTATTACTTAGTCGATTAGTCCTTTCTTTTATGAGTCATAATTAATTCTGCCTGTGAGACATCCAGCCAATTCCTTCTCCTAGAGAAAGAGCCTGGGAGCAACAGCTCAGTTTATTATTAAGGTATTTATGCCTTTTACATGGAGCAACAAGGGCCATTAGCAATGATATGTGTGGCTTATTAACTCGAGGAGCCACTCGGGCACCCCAGCCAATAGCCATTTGAACTTCTCCATCCACCTTGCTTGTTCGCCAGTAGCTTTCATCTTTCTTTAGTATCGAACGTCCAGATTATGTTGGTGTGGGGCCACATTATTGATGCTCATGTGTTAGCTGATTAATGCTCATGTGTCATACTGTACCAGCCATTCTGTTTGCTGGCTGGGAGATGATGGTGCCAGTGGCAGAGACTGACCAGCATCCTTCTCCCCACTAAAGTACCATGCATAGTCGTACATAAGGACCGCAGGAATACACAAGAAACGGAGGGGGAGAGAACTTTACTCCGTTTGGTCCGGTTTGACTCCCAGTACGTAACACTCCGGATGATTTATCTCCGTATACGGACGCTTATGGACAGCACCCAACTGAACGGACTGAACGGACTGAAGATGTATCCGTAGCAAGAAGTACCCACGGCCACCGTTGTCAAACATAGGCGGAGTAGTGAGGAAAATTACTTTTCCTCTGCTCTATGACAGCGGTTCTCAAACTATGTGTCCCAATGATAAATATATTGTATCAAGAAACGGTAAAAAGAAAAAAAAGGAACGTCGCAACTCGCAACAGGACGGCTTGAACCACACACACACACACACACACACACACACACACACACACACACACACAGCTCACACTCTGCTCTAACGGCGGTTCTCAAACTGTGTGTCCCAATAATAAATTTTATCATGAAACGGAAAAAAGGTCGTTACACAACCACTTGAAGAGGACGCCTCGACTCCTCACTCATCACGCATCAACAGTCATCAGCTGAGCACAGACAGCGAGGCACACAAGTCACAAGAAGAGATGATGATGCGGCTCATTTATTACTTGGGAATTATGTTCAATAGGCCTATATGAGCGGTTGTGTGTACGTGTGTTTTGTTATAATTAGCCTACTCCGGGTCCGCATCCATGTGGTTAAATGTGTACCCTCGCGGAGTTGCATTTACCGCGATAATGTTGCCGACAGCAGATCCAGTCCAGACTGTTACCACGTATTTATACTGTACCAAACATCACGGCGGGTCAAAAATCTGTGGTTCTACATATTTTGGCTAAATGCTTCGGTTTTTACACGTGTGAGAACCACCTTCATGTGGCGCGCGGACGCAAACGGGAGCAGAATTGGAGCGGAGAGCGGGTCGACACATAAATAGCGTGCAAGTCTACTATGAATGGCGACGCAGTAACCGTACGTAGTTCCTCACCCAAAACGTACACAAAATCAACCATAGCCTACGTAACTATAAATGGCCTTGGTAACCCCCCCATACAGATGCTTGTTGGTAACATATTCGTTCTGGTTGATGTTTAGTTCTGCACACAGAATTCTGGTGTAGAATCCATTCGGGTCCAGCATTCACAGCCATATAAGTCATTGACTACGTGACACGTCTAGGACAGTGCCTCCTGTTATTGTTGGAGGTGAATAGCCAAAGACCAACATTGGCACGCTCAATCAATATTTGAAATTTGTATTTATTTATTATCAATGCAATCTATTTCATCACGCTAACCTTCCAGGAAGAAAAAGTCTATAATTTCTATTAGTTTGTAATCCCCATTGTAGGCACTAGGCAGGTTTCTGAACTGTCATAGCCCACCAATGAGATGCAGAGTGAGTTTGGTGCAATCTTATAATGACCATACTGAGACCCACTGTTGTAATATTACAACATTTGTATTTTATCCAAAATTAGTTTTGCTCCCCCTACCACCTAAACATCACCATTGGATTCTATTGCTTAGTATTACAATGCCATATTGGCCACAATATTTGCATATAAATACCCCCCACAGAGGCTGACATTCACATCTCCCACGGAGGCTGACATTCCAGAGTCTGGACGAATAACGTTTATGATTTATGGCTATAAAATCATAAAAAACATTACATTTTCCTATTTTCTATTTTTGGGTCTTTATAGATTTAAGGCCAAGATCAGGGCTACGTTGGATCTCCACTCTCAAAAGCCATTTTTTGGTTCTCTCTCAAAAGTGTGGGTTGATGGCGCCACTGTATGCTGTTTAGTATCAAGTGGTTAATGATACATGATACATCATGACGCCACCACAGTTATTTGGTTTTGAGAGATCTCCAGATTTAGGCACTGGGATTATGTTTGAGAGAGACCATATATCAGGCTTGTTGTTTTTCATCAGAGCAAGGTTGCAGATATCCAGGATGATGTCGTCGAGATCATAGTTCTATAAGACCTCTGGAGGAATTCCGCCCAGCCCAGCAGTTTTCCCCTGCTTCTTTGCCTGAGCCCATTTTCATTTGGCAGCTGGTTATCGCACGATAAATGCAAGAACCGCTAGCTAGTAAACACGCATTGTCTGGAGCCAATTCATGAAATCATTCGTATTAAAATGGGCTGTGCCGTCAAAAGTCAACAGACCGATTCAGTCCCTTGCATTTTTTTCTAATTGGGCCACCCATTAAAGGGCAAGCATGTTTGGTTTAGGAATTAGGATAATGAGTATAGGCCTACACCACTGGAATTTAGGCCTCACTTCTTAATATAGACTCATCACATGATTTGATTAATGCTAAGGTTCAAGGGTTTTATTGCCATGCACTTACAAATTAATACAGGTGTAAACATTGCATTGAGTGTTTTGTAATTAGAGCTTTTCTTTATATTTTTTGGGGGTCTTTTTCTGCCTTTATTGATAGATATACAGTAGGCTGACAGGAAATGGGGAGAGAGATGGGGGGAGACACGCAGCAAATGTCGCCAGGATCGGGACTCGAACCCTCGACGCTGCCAGGCTTTTAAAAACATGGTTAGGCTATAAAAATGAGTAAATATATACAGTATACTGTATATATATAGCTCAGTCACATGTGACCTCCTCCTCCATTATAATAGGGTATGCGATGGGATGCCCTCCGCTAAGTGAGGGTCATAAAAGCATGTTGCATGTTGCTCGACAAGGACCCAACTGACAGGTCAAATGACTTCAACCTGTAAATACCTGATGATGATCATTCAGCTCAGTCATGTCATTGTCCACCTCAGTGAAGCTCAACTCTACCAGCCCTGGGCAGTTAGGAGAGGTTGGCAATGGCAAGCAAAACTGTTGCAGTGGCATTACTGGAGACATTGTCAGAGTAAAGTTGACACAGGGCCTGGCCCCCTGATGGCGCCACTTGAACAGTCCCATCGATTCACACAAGGAGGAGGGAGAGGGAGGATGAACAATCAATATACTGCAGCCCTTAGTGAGGTGGGTATGACATGAGACAAGTGATTCAGCTTGAAGGTGGAAGAAACTTTATGGAAAAGGTGGAAGACTGCCAATACCCCCCCCCCCCCTCTCCCGACACACACACACACTCACACAAACTCTCTCTCTCTCTCTCTCTCTCTCTCTCTCTCTCTCTCTCTCTCTGATGCCAGGTTGAAAAGAATTAAACTTGATCGCAGTGAGTGAGTCATAGATGTGCAGTACCTTGCAGTGCAGTGTGAAAGATGTGGGGACACTGTTATGCCGCTTGGGTGATCATTGCTTCCCCCACACTCCCACAACCACAACACGAACAGAGAAATTAATGGCTGCAGCATCACTGTTCACATTGGCAGCTCAATACACCAGCCCAGACAAGATGTATTATACTTAAAAGCCCAGAATTGTGGACATGTTTATGTGAACTTCTGCCCCTAAAACAAATTTTATTTTTAATAAATGACTGAGATTAAGTAGTGCTGGCATCTTGTGGGACTGTTTGGTGTTGGCAAAGCCAATTTCATAAACTGTCAGGGTATGAGTGTGGAGTAGGACCCAAATGCAGGATGACCAACAACGATGTCCCAAACATCAGGGCTTACAAAACGTGAACTTTTGTGTCCCAGCCTTATTACTTACTCCCTATTAACACACACTAACAGTAAGAATTAGGAATTGATATATAAAGGTACAGGGGAGTTTCAATAGACACTGCACTAACAAGACACATAGGCTGGGGTGAACAAGGAATAGCTGGGGCGAACAGGACACAGGTGACTAGGGACTAGACAAATCAGGGTGGAGAAAAGACAGGCGACAGCAAACATGGGTAAACAGGAAGCACAAGAACACTACCACAAAATAACATATGCAAGAGCACCTTTGGAATTAACAGACTAACTAAAGTCAGACCTAAAACAGAATGACTGGGGTTAAATAGTGCTGGCATTGTGTCTTTGGGTTTTGAATTGTGGCATAGTTAATTTCATACTTTCACCTATCATTTCCTGGCAGGCAAATCTATATCGCCATAGTTGGAGTTAAATTGAACAATCTCCAGCTTGTCCACCCAGGGAGTAGACGATTAACTAGAACACTGAGGATGGACCCCAAGCAGAGATGACAGAGGCAGAGCAGGTGCAGTTCAATAGGTTTATTATTAATATTAATCAAATAACAGGATGTATCATTTGTTGCAGAATAATATGTTGGTGCAGGCAGAGGTTAAGAAACTGTTGTCCATGAAGGCAAACAAGTCCATAACAAGGAACAAGCACATGGGAATAAAGAGTAAAGACTATACAGTCTTGCTGGAGAGTGATGAACACAGTGTAGAACAAATACAATCTGGTGGTCAGACCTGGAGTCAAATGGGCTGGTATTTATACAGGGGCAGTGCATGGTCACACATTCATCATACAGATTCTCTATCTGCAGCGCTTTACTCAGGTGATAAATTATGTGTTGGTTCCTAAGCCACATAGGCCACATAAGCCCATAGTAGGGCAGTTTCTGGAGCGTGAGGCGGCTTGATGTAGTGCATACCCCAACCATCTATACATACATTTAAGAACTGCAGCCAGCGGTTTTTGTTTGGTAGGACCAACAGACCAAATGCAGCACTCCAATTGGCTAGGACTGATCACGTGGCACACGGAGTTCCTAACCGGAAGTGCGTCCGGCGGTCAAATATGTCCAACCGGAAACGTGCGCTGCAGCACAATAGTTCCGCCACAATAGTCCCCCCCCCAATTTTTTTTTTTTTAACTTTTTTTTTAACCCCCCCGAAGGTAATGTACAATTACACCCCCTGGACATGACTGCCAACAGTATGTAACAGGGACTTGAGTGCCATGCAGGGAGGCATTATGTCCATTTGGCATGGTATATGACCCGGCCGAGGGATTGAACCCGGACCAATGGATGGACAGGGCACTTTAACCACAAGGTCACAGAGCATGTTTCTCTACTTATCAAAGTACAAACTGAACAGTGCTTCCTTTGCTTGATGTTTTTCACATTAAATTGCCAATTGTTGAAATATGATATACAAATACAATAGTATTGCCTTGCCTTTGCCTTACAAACTACCAGCTGTCTAATGTGTTCTTGTTTGTTCTTCATGGATTACTTGTTCTTAAAAACCACACTGGAGTATATCACATCGCTTTGACCAACTGGCACAGAGCTTGGCAGGTTGGTACAGCTTGTCCCAGAGATATTGGTAGATGAGGACAGAGGTTTATGGTCTGGGTTCGGGGCTGCTAGATGTGGATTCTGAATAGAATGTGTATTCTGTTGTCCTGCCCTCAGCTCCAGGCAGTTGACATAGATGCTTTCTGTCTCGCCACAAACCTGAAATCCACAGCATACATGTCTTTACCTACAGATAATGTCTTCTGATTTTAGTATATGATTGATAATGCATGAATAATAGTACCTCATTTGAGTCATTTCCTTCCCCAGCTGTCAGGAATGGTCTCCTATCAACATTACTGCTCATCCCTGTGACTTGATTGGGTGGATTGTTACGCTGCATCTGATGAGCCCTGGGAAATAATACCGAAATTCTAATCAGGGTAATCAATCAAACAATCAATCATGGTAGAATTCATCGGAACTAGAATTGTGGATGTTGTGAGAAAGCCACAGCAACATGTGGCTGTTACCTTACCTTTTAACAAACACCAGAGCACACACCAGTAATACTGTCATAACAGCAATAACGATGAAGAACAGCAGTGTTGTTGGTTGACCTACAGTGAAACTGGACAAGATACTTTCTCTTTCTGTTTCTGGAAAAAAAAGGAAAATTATGGAGCTTGCACAAAAACGAATTTCACAATCTTCACAAGATAATACAGATTCTGATTCAATGAGTAATGCAAGATTATTCCCTGCTTTACAGAATACCAAGAATGTCTAATGGCTTTTAAAGGCCTTAAAGATAATATTCATATTAACCTTGAACCTCCAAGCACTGAACACAGAAGTGATGACTGGCAGATCCCAAAGAGTTGCTGCTGAGGCAGACCACAGTGGGTGACCCCTTCTCCTGTGGTTGAGACGGGGAGATGCTGATGATGCTCCTCAGGCCTGTGTTGTTCAGAGGTTCCTGCCTGATGGTAAACTCTGATTGGTTTACAGGCCGCCCATCCAGTTTCCACAGTGTTGTGGGAGAAGGTTCCCCCACACTGTCACAGAAACAGCTGATCTGGTCTCCAGTTCTGGTGCAACCAGAGGAGGACAGGATGTCAGGAGCGACTGTAAATAATATAAAATCTGTAAGGGCACTGGGACTGATGCCTTTTATTTCTACTACAAAAAAACTTTTATATTTCACACTTGCCTGCAAATGTGAATATCATTCCCCTAATTTACCATTATAACATCCAGCTTGTTACTTCTACACTAAGTTGGCTTCACTGTTACAATTCAAGTCACTTCCTGTAGTTGTATCAAAGGGATTAGCTGACATGTAAGCTGATCAAATCGACCAGAGACAGAGTTGCCTAGCCGGGGAGCCACTGTGCCAAAAGACCTGTGATGTCATGACATACTCCAAATTTTAGTTTTTCCTATTAATTTGGTCAATAAGGTACACAGAATGAGAGGCCTGCTCTGCCGGAAACACTGCGAAAAAAAGTTTCCCATTGACTTCACTATACTGGAAAAAAACACACCAAAAGAAGTAGCATGTGAGGGGTCAAACTAAGGGTTCTTCATGATTCTGAATCCATTGCAAGCATTTGTTTTGCATGAAAAACATTCCTTGGGCTAGATTTCAGCCTCTCAAACCTGTGAAAAGTGATGAGTCATCACTTTTCACCGTTATTTTGGTCCGTTTTCTAGCCCAAGGGATGTTTTTCATGCAAAACAAATGCTTGCAATGGATTCAGAATCATCAAGAACCCCTAGTTTGACCCCTCACATGCTACTTAAAGCATATTTTTTTTGGTGTGTTTCTTTCCTGTATATTGAAGTCAATGGAGTGAATATACAAATGGCCATAACTTTTTTTCGCAGAGTTTCCGGCAGAGCAGGCCTCTCATTCTGTGTACCTTAATGACCAAATGAATAGAAACTAGACCAGGTCAACCTGGTTGTGCCAGACCCCGGTTCTGCCAACCCCCTGTCTGTCATCATCATTTATGACATCATGCCTTTTGTAGGCATGTCATCATCATGTCATCATCATATATACCCTTTATATAGAAAAGGGACAGACCGACATTTGCTTATGTAGGCCTACCCATTTCATGGGTCTGGCAAAAACTAAAAAAAAAAGTATGTCATGACGTCACAGGTAAAACCCTATTCTTTGAGCTTTTGGGCATGTGGCTCCCCGGCTAAACATATAACACCAGCTTCTATGGATGACATGCAGTAGATTACTTACATTCAATGTTAAGCATGGCTGTTGCGTTAGATATTCCATGTGTGTTCTTCACTTCACAGTAGTACAGCCCTCTCTTTTCCCTATGAGTCTGGCTGAAGGTGAGGATGCTTCCAAAACCAACTACAGTTTTATTCCCTTTAATAAATCTATACCAAGTATATTCATTTACAGCTGGGTTGGCTTTACTGCTACAGGTCAGATTCACAGTTCTGCCTTCCTGTACTGTAGCAGAGGGACTGACTGACACTGTGGTGTTCTTTGGAGGATCTAGGAAAAATAAAATACATTGATTAACTCTTATACCGCTTTGGACGTTCCTGTTCGCCCCAATTCCCAAGAGACCTCTGTGCCAATACGGCGCTCGTTCGGTTCGTTCGTCTGATGACTGTAAGCTGATGAGGGGTCGCGCGGCCGTGTACTGTAAACACATTTTCCGCGGTGATGGTGTAAAAAATCCATTATGCGTTAACATCAACGGAGAACAATTCACTTCCTTGTTGATTTCCTCTGGCTGTAAGGCTCTGTGGCCAGTGACTGGTCTTCTTCTTCTTCAACACATAACAGGCAAATTCACATTCATTCTCGCATGATGCCGCCCTCTGCTGCCTGGCAGACCAAAGTGCACTATTGCACAATAAAAAAAATAAAAAAAAAATGTCTGTCTATCTACTATAACGTCGCAAAGGTAAGCCGCTTTTTGATGGCACCAGACCCAATAAATAAATAAATAATCTGGCAGTAGGAGAGTTAATCATGTAGTGTATACATTCAACACTATAACCATGATTTCATTCATAATATTGTATACAATGAAATGTGTATGTGAAAGAATTGCACGCTTGCATGCATGTTGACAAACTGTACCCTGTCACCTGACCTCCATTAACTCTACCAGAAGTATGCATTTATTGTTGCATTTATTGTTGCAGGTCAGAGTTAGTGCTGCTCTTGTACTGAATCAGTGTCATGCATATTATTGGTAAGGAATATGTTGGAGGGTTGTAGGCTATCCTGTATGCCACATTGCTCATACAGGTCTAAAATCGGCTGAGTCAACCTTCTATTGATACAGAAATACAATATGGATATGCTAAATCTTTTCTGGTCATTTTAAATATTTCATCCTTTAATCTGGTTGTGTATAATGTTACGCACTATAAGACTTAATGTAACACATTTAAAGACATTGTAGTGTAATAAATGTACTAAATGAATACAGTACAGATTACTGTAACTCACATTGAACGTGGACAGTTTTTTTCTGTGTTTCAGATGTCAGAGTTGTGTCTCCTTGTTGTTTGTATGAAACAGCACAAGAGATCTCCTTTCCATGGTGAAGATGAGAAGCAGTGAAGGTCATACTAGATACCAATATTTTAGTTTTATCCCGATTTTCCACCAGTTTCTCTTCTGTGTCAGCCAGTTTGGGGGTCCATGTCAGAGTTGGTGGCAGAGAAGAACAGGGGGCTACGGCAGAGCATTCCAGTTTAACTATGGTGCCTTCATTCACATCCACTTGGTCTGGTGTTAATGTTGGTTTGGGTGGTGTTTCTGGTACGAAGACATATACGGTAAGTATTATAGATCAGCACATAATTCCCTAATTAGGGCCCGAGCACACACAGTGTGTGAGGACCCTATTGTATTTGCAAAGATTATTATTCTTCCGCCGAATGAATCGTGTTTTTGAGCCGCAAAACGTATTCCAAAAGTTGCGCAACTTTGCACACACATCACAAGTGGCGAAAAATTTAGTATTTAAAAATAATCAAAAGGGGGCGTGGCCTAATGGCTCAATAGCGCCCCCTACAAAACTTCGTGCCTCAAGCCCCACCATACGGTTTCACCTACACGTACGAAAATCGGTACACATCTGTATTGTGTCCGGACTCACAAAAAAGTCTCTCGGCGCCACGTCCGAAACCAAACAGGAAGTCAGCCATTTTGACTAATTAGTGGCGTTTTGGTGTATTTTTGGACGTTTTCACGTGTCGCACTTTAACGAACTCCTCCTAGGGGGTTAATCGGATCAACTTCAAGTTCGCTCGGCATACTCAAGACACCTTAACAATGAAAAGTTATCAAAATCGTGAGTTTTCGTAAAACGGCGTGCCCGTGGCGAAGGGTCAAACTTCCTTCACCAAACAGGAAGTGCCCCCTCTTCTGATTGGTCCATACTTGATTGTTCCTTTTTTTGGCTGTAAAGCCCTTTTAGTCCAGTCATTTTAGGCCAAAATTAGGCCAAACCTGGAACAAATTGCAATAGTAGCAAACTCAACTGATTTTGTATCCTCAATATGTCCTTAGTGAGGGAAAAAAAGTCCCAAGGAATCCCACCGGGGCAAAGTTTTGAAAACGACCTATCTACCTTCACTTACTATACACTACAATATAAAGGAAAAAATTACTGAAAAAAAATCTGCTTTAAGTGGGATATGAGGGGTCAAACTAGGGGTTTTTAATTATTCTGAATCCATTGCAATCATTTGTTTTGCACGAAAAACATTCCTTGGGCCAGAAATGGCCACTCAAAACGTCAATTTTCATCAATTTTCATCAATTTTCAGTCTTTTGGGGTCCGTTTTTAGCCCAAGGAATGTTTTTCATGCAAAACAAATGCTTGCAATGGATTCAGAATAATTAAAAACACCTAGTTTGACCCCTCATATCCCACTTAAAGCAGATTTTTTTTCAGTCATTTTTTCCGTTATATTGTAGTGTATAGTAATTGAAGGTAGGTAGGTCGTTTTCAAAACTTTGCCCCGGTGGGATTCCTTGGGACTTTTTTTCCCTCACTAAGGACATAATGAGGATACAAAATCAGTTGAGTTTGCTACTATTGCAATTTGTTCTAGGTCTAACCCTAAAATGACTGGACTATTTGCACACAGGCGCGTTTAACCGCACGGATAAAACGGACGATATCATTTTTTGAAAAGAAAACAATGATTCTCTACGACCTCATGCACACCGGCTCCGAATTAGCCGTGCGACGAGTGGCTGCCGCCGTGCGTTTTTTTCTCGATCGAACCCAGTTCGATTCATGCGTCTTGTCGCATGCGGTAAAAAACTCATCACTCCTTTTATGACTCATTTTTGGATCCGCAGCGCCGATTCCGCACAGCATTGCACACCAAATCCAATGCGTTTTATTCATGCCGCAAACGAAAAGAACGCAACTGTCCTGTGTGCAAAGGGCTTTAAGCCCTTTGCACACAGGCGCGTTTAACCGCACGGATAAAACGGACAATATAATTTTTTGAAAAGAAAACAATGATTGTCTATGACCTCATGCACACCGGCTCCGAATTAGCCGTGCGACGAGTGGCTGCCGCCGTGCGTTTTTTTCTCGATCGAACCCAGTTCGATTCGTGCGTCTTGTCGCATGCGGTAAAAAACTCATCACTCCTTTTATGACTCCTTTTTGGATCCGCAGCGCCGATTCCGCACAGCCTTGCACACCAAATCCAATGCGTTTTATTCATGCCGCAAACGAAAAAAAACGCAACTGTCCTGTGTGCAAAGGGCTTTACTCTTCAACCGTTTATCCTACAGAGTTGTGGCTGGTATCATATGACTTGATTAAGAGTCCTTAACCTTAATTGACGCTTCCTTCGCCAAACAGGAAGTGCCCTTCACCAAACAGGAAGTGCCTCTATAACTCATGAACCGTTTGTCGTACAGACTTGCGGCTGGTGTCATAATTTTTTTTTTCTCAAATTTTTTTTTTCTCAAAAATTTTTTTTTCTCAAAAAATTTTTTTTTCTCAAATTTTTTTTTTTCTCAAAATTTTTTTTTCTCAAAATTTTTTTTTCTCAATTTTTTTTTTCTACATTTTTTTTTCTCAAAAATTTTTTTTTCTCAAATTTTTTTTTCTCAATTTTTTTTTCTCAAAATTTTTTTTTTCTCAAATTTTTTTTTCTCAAAAAATTTTTTTTCTCAAATTTTTTTTTCTCAAATTTTTTTCTCAAAATTTTTTTTTTCTCAAAATTTTTTTTTTCTCAAATTTTTTTTTCTCAAGTTTTTTTTTCTCAAGTTTTTTTTTCTCAAAAATCTTTTTTCTCAAAAATTTTTTTTTCTCAAAAAAACGTTTTTCTCAAAAAAATTTTTTTCTCAAAATTTTTTTTTCTCAACATTTTTTTTTGAGAAAAACTTTAAACTATCGTTAAAGTGCGACCCGTGATAACGGCCAAAAATGCGCCAAAACGCCACTAATTAGTCGAAATGGTTGACTTCCTGTTTGGTTTCTGATTGCCTGCTGGCCTTGTGACGTGGGTAGAGCTGCGAGGGCCCGGTCATTGCTGCTTGCAGCTTTAATTTGATTTACAATTCAGTATATCCATAATAAATGCAGTCAAAATATAGGTTAACAATTTTAATTATACTGTATGCTTACCTTTAACCGACACCGTCAAGTGTTGTTTGCCAAAATTATATTTAAGAGCGTTTTGGCATTCTAATCTGAAGTAATAATCACCACTGTAACTGGAATTCATGTTGTCCATGATTGTGGTGCAGTTCTTATCATTTAAGTTTCCAGTCAGAGTTCCAGTTACCTCTTTGCCATTTGGAGCACCTATTTTCCATATCCCTTTACAAGTGTGATCTAAATGTTTATTGTGTTTCTGTTCGATTGTAAAGGAACAAGGGATCGTCAGACAGGATCCACTCAGAACCTCCATACTCTGAGGCATAAAGGCTCCAAACTCTTGGCACAGCGCATCTGAAACATAAAACACAAAGTATTTCAATAGGGACTGGTGATGAATACATGATAGATTGACAGTTATTTACATAACACTGATTGCATCTAACCTTTTACTTCATGGTACATCTAGCTATAGGTCCTTCCGAAGTTATGTTTTGTATATGCTCAATGAAAATGTACCAGGCACTATAAGCAGATCCCTCATTATACTGTATCTAGAATAATTTCCAAGTCAGGTTATAATGCCGTCAGTCATTATGGTCATACTCTATGGATCTCTCTAGTCTCTACCTCTTGAATTAGCTGCTACAACAGTATCTTTTTTTAAAAGAAATTACATACTACCTATTTTCATACCATACCATATTATATATTTAACATATCAATTTTCACAGATTTTTGACAGCTGCAACCAATGATTGTCAACCGGCCTGGTCATATACTGTACAATATGTAGTTGTTGTTCTCATTTTCAACCGTCATTTCATGCAAAGCATTTCTGAGAATAACTTGTGGGTTGCCTGACCTAGATGTCATGAATGTATTTTTCAAAGACAACACTTCCCTCTGCTACGGCCAACACTCCTCAATTCAAAAACCTGTGCAATTATCACTCACTACATTTGTACGCATTGTGTCTTGCATGTTTAAGTATTTTTAAGGTTACTAGTGCTAAGGTTACTAACTACACTGCAAATGTGGAGTGTTAATTTCTGACAGCAATCCCAGAAAGCAGTAACCATCTAACATATAATTTAGCGAATGTCTGTCTGAGTGTCTGAGTGTCTGAGTGTCTGTCTGTCTGTCTGTCACAGCGTTTCTCCTCAGTGGCTGGAGCAATTGATCTGAAATCGCATCACCATTAGCATATGAACACACCTGACACAACTGTGAAGCCCTTTTTTCACTTTCACAAATCGTTTAATTGATATTAATTTATTAGTGAATTAATTTTTCCCATTGACTTATAATGGGAATCGCAAAAACTCACATTCAATATCTTTTTTTTCGCAAACCATAGGGGCTACAGTTACAAAACTCTGAGAGGAGATTTATAATGATATCAAGGATTAAATAAAAAATAACTTTGTCAGTTGGCCTCATGGTGGCGCTATAACAGTCCACTTTACGTTTCGGCCTGTAACTCTTGAACCGTAGGTCGGAAAATTAAAATTATTTTTTCCCTGGATTCCGTGGGTCGAGACGCATCTCCCGATATAGGCCACGCCCATTTGCGCCAGGCTAGATTTTCCGCCATCTTGAATTTTCTCCAAAACACACTTTTTGCTCCTTTTCCTACATATTTTCTTCAAATGTCGCAAAAAGCGGTATACATGATCTATGAACCCATGCAATGAATATACTCAAGGGATATGTCGATAGTCTGTACCGTTCGTTCGTAACGGGCTTCCAAAGTTATTAGCAGGATGGGACCGCAAACAATAGCCGTAAAGCACAAACAAATTGTCGAGTCAACACTGAATTTTAACCAAGGGTCGCGGGTGGCATACTCAACGAATCCCCAAAAGCATTTCCACTCTGCCTCATGGTGGCGCTATAACGGCCTACTTGCCTTGTAACTCTTGAACCGTAGGTCGAAAAATTAAAATTCTTTTTTTCCTGGATTCCTTGGGTCAATACGCATCTCCCCATATAGGCCCCGCCCATTTGCGTCAGGATAGATTTTCCGCCATTTTGAATTTTCTCCAAAACACACTTTTTGCTCCTTTTCCTACATATTTTCTTCAAATGTCACGAAAATGGGTACACATGATCTCTGAACCCATGCAATGAACATAGTCAAGGGATATTTTGATAGTCCATACCGTTCGTTCGTAACGGGCTTCCAAAGTTAGCGGGAGGGGCCCGTTTTGCAAACAATAGCCATAAATCACAAACAAAACGTCGAGTCAACACTGAATTTCTGCCACAGGTTGCGGGTGGCTTACTCAACGAATCCCCAGAAGCATTTCCAATTCCACCCGTAGAGGGCGTCACAAACGCGCAAAACGTAACCGTTTCGTTCCAAAACGCGTTTTTCAGGCGGACCGACCCTCTCAAAAAGAAACACAGACTACTCTGCGGATGGTCTCACGGTCCAAACCGCTGCACACACACACACACACACACACACACACACACACACACACACACACACACACACACACATAGCCATTAAACGAAACGGGTATTTCTTACATTGATGCTCCTACATATTATCATGCAAGTACCAGTTAAAGTTACTTTCCATCCCTCATATACCGTGTGCACAGTGCACATCCCATAACCCACACACTGCACATCATTTCGGAGCTCATATCTTTGAACGGGTAAGGACTAGTATAGTATATACAGTAACTTACCATGCAGCAGGCATCCAACAAGGAAACATATCAGAACTCCAGACATGTTTATCTGTCACAAACAACTGAAGCTTGAGTTTTTGAACAATTCTGGAAAGAGCAGATAGATGAGGTTACATTTAACACACGGTTATTATGATGATGTCATCTCTCTGAAAAGGAGGAGCTGAGAGTAAAGAAAACAGATTTAGACTATCACTTTGACTCAGAGGAAGGGGCTGATCTGTGCGAAAAAGTAAAACATGTATATTTTATTAAAGTTATCAAATCTTTTTTATTTTGCACAAGAAAAGACATGAATGTACACAAATACAATATGAATAAAATAGGAAAAATAAAAAACACAGGATGAAATAACGAACATACAACACAAACAACAATGACAAGACAAGAAAAGAAAGAAAAACAAACCCATCCACCCCCTTACCCCTGGACCAACATGAAATTTATTAAAAAGTGCGTGCTTGTGCTAGGCTGTCACGACTCACCACTATGTAGTGATTTCTTGGATTATATCCTTGAGTTTATCTGCAATATCTGACCATATATTAATGTTTCCCTCTTTCGCTCCGTGCAATCTTGCTATGGACTGCTCTAAATATACTATATCAAGGAAGGTTAGAGCCCACTGACAAAATGATAAGGTATGAGGAGGTTTCCACCGCGTGGCAACCATCTTCTTAGCCGCTGTTAATCTAATTATACGCCTTTACATATTATTAATGTTGCATAATTTAAATGTCTATAGATTGTCTTTTGTTAGTCTTTAGTTCTGCTATGTATGGATAATCCAGATACAATTGTGTCCAATTTTGAACAGTTATAACAAAACAAAAGAAACCTATATTGTAAAGCATAATTTTGTATCATTGTTAGTTTTCTGTGTAAGTGATGGTGTGTTTAAAAACGGGATCAATACCGTTTTCACAAACAAGGGAAAACCAACAAATTCTACAGTAGCTTACCGGTATACCATGTGTAACTTTGTAAACCGTTAAAAGGGTTGAGCAGTGAAAACATTAGAGAACTTTTAGAGAACAGTGCCTCTGACCTCTGACCAGGGAAGCCAAAGTCGCTAGATAAACAAATAAAGAAGAATACATCAGGCCAACAGGAAATACTTATTGGTACTATTTGAGTATAAGAGGAACAAATGCTAACCTTAGTGTCTTAAAGGAGCTAGAGTCTCAATACTGATCTCAATACTGTCCAAGGTGTAGAGTGGAGATTGGCTCTCTGATGTTCTGGTCATGCTCGAAATTGTCTGGATATTGGAAGGGGGTTCTGGGGGCACTGTCCAGGATCGTAAGAATAAACATTCCATATGATCCTAGGCTCACCCTTCTAGGAGACACGTCATTGATGCCAGGATGTACGAACCACATTAAGACTCGTAAAAATAGCACTGGCAACAGCCAACAAATGCATTGCTCTTAAATGGAAGGACGAGACCCCACCACAAACCTCTTTGTGGTTCAGGGAACTAACCTCATGTATTCCCAGTGAACGAATAATGTATAATCTCAAAGAAAAGCCAGAAGACTTTGAGGGAATCTGGCGCAAATTAATTGACTTTAATGAGGCTAATGACGTGGAGGACTGGCTGACTGGTCAACCTATCTAGGAGGGTGTGCTAGGGGCCCTGCATATCCTAGGGGGGAGGGTGGCGAGAGGGAGGGAGAGAGAGAGAGAGAGAGAGAGAGAGAGAGAGAGAGAGAACCTAATAACGAACGTTCATTACTATTTGTGAAAATATTTATTGTTTTGTATTTGTCATTTTCTTTTTGGTCCATTATTTTTTTTCTTCTATTATGTTTTTTTAGTTGCTTTCTGCTTGTACTGCATTTGTATTTATGTACTTATTTTGCTTTATGTACCAGTAAATAAGGGGGGGGGGGGGGGGGGGATATATATACATATGTAAGCTGATGCCATGCCATGCTCTACAAGATGTTCAAGCTTAATAAATATAACATTATAGTAATAATACATTAAAGGAGCTATAGTCAACTTTTTCTTGAAAAATGGATGCTAAAATAAAAATAATGTTTTGAAAATATTTTATAAAAAAAATAAGCTTCATATGTGTTTCTATTGAAGAATTACCACAAAAAGCGTAAAATAAAGATAAAATAATCATTTTGGCCATTGTCAGACCGACACTTTGTTTACATTCTAGTCTATAGACTAGGATGTAAACAAAGTGTCGGCCCTACAATGAAAAAGTTGACTATAGCTCCTTTAAGACACTAAGGTTAGCATTTGTTCCTCTTATACTCAAATAGTACCAATAAGTATTTCCTGTTGGCCTGATGTATTCTTCTTTATTTGTTTATCTAGCGACTTTGGCTTCCCTGGTCAGAGGCACTGTTCTCTAAAAGTTCTCTAATGTTTTCAGTGCTCAACCCTTTTAACGTTTACAAAGTTACACATGGTATACCGGTAAGCTACTGTCGAATTTGTTGGTTTTCCCTTGTTTGTGAAAACGGTATTGATCCCGATTTTAAACACACCATCACTTACACAGAAAACTAACAATGATACATTATATGCTTTACAATACAGGTTTCTTTTGTTTTGTTGTAACTGTTCAAAAATTGGACACAATTGTATTATGGATTATCCATACATAGCAGAACTGAAGACTAACAAAAGAGAATCTATAGACATTTCAATTATGCAACATTAATAATATGTAAAGGCGTATAATTCAAGCACAGTTCACTTTTATAACAGGTTCACTTTATTTTGATTTAAATATATATGTGATCTTAAATAATGAATTTCCATCATGTTGAAGTATTATATTTTGTACTTACGTTAGTTCTGTCGAGTAGATGAGTGGTTGAATTGAGAAATGAAGTTCCTTAGAAATGAAGGTGCCTTTTCAACTCCCATGTGTGACACAGAATGAGGAACTCAGAAATGTCATCATCAGCATTCGATTTGTAGCCTATACACATCACCATATGACAAATAACGAAACTAAGATGCAATTGGAAATTGCAAGTGTGGTTGCTGTGACCCGAATCACACCTGCAGTTGCAACCACACTAAATAGCTGATCTGCAAGCTCACACGTCGCATTGTAAGGCATTATGAGCTTGTACTGTAGATCTGCTATTTTAAATATTTCTGAAAATAGCCTAGGGGAGAGTGGGGTAAACTGAGACACCGGGTAATGTGAGACACCCCCTGTATCTAGGCAATGGAACACATGTTGTCATGTGACCATCATATTTTCAAGCCCCTTGAATGTCCCCCTTGACATGAAGGAGAGGATAGTGCTGTGGAAAACATGCTTCTTTTCACAAAAATATGTTTTTTGCCTGTAAAAGTACATTTTCTTGGGGGCACGGTGGCGCTGTGGGTAGCACTGTCGCCTCACAGCTAGAAGGTCCTGGGTTTGATTCCCGCTGGGGGACGCTGTGGGCACTGGGGGCGTGTTCTCTCCTCCACGTCATCAGCGCCCACACCCTAGGTGGGGTTGGCGAAAGGACCTTACTGTGTGGAGTTTGCATGTTCTCCCTGTGTCTCCTATTAGGGTAGATACCCTCACAAAAATATGCAGTAATCCTGGTCTCTATACTGCCTCCCCCTGGCCAGTCGGGGCGCCTGATGGAGGGGAAAGGAACTGGTTGGAATAACGTGTTCCTTCCACGCGCTACCGGGGAAATCCCCACTGTCAGGTGAAAAGAAGCAACTTGGACTCCTCATGCATAGAAGGAAGCATGAAGTCAGTCCATTTTCTCCCCAGGCGCGGCAGAGGGAGAGCAGAGCCCATAGGCAATTGGCACTGGGTGAAAAAATTGGTTACAAAATCGTGGGATAAAAATGATAAAGAAGCAAAAGTACATTTTCTTGCTGTCAACATAATCAGCTGTTGTGTCAAAGCAAATTGATTCGGGAGAACATTTTATATCATACATGTTGATGAACTACATATTACTAGCATATTTGACTAAATATGCTAATTAGTTTGGAAAATGGATTGGAAAAACTACATAAGGATCAAATGAGAAAAGTGTGGTAAACCCTTTTATATTTTTTATTTATATTTTTCTGCCCGTGACACATGGGTGGAAATGACAGTACAAACCCTATTAAATTTTTTTTTTGCAAACCATACAGTATGGCAGAACACAGTCTTATGAAACAGCTTTTTTCACTATAAGGGAGAAAACTGAAGACAAAAGATAAAAAAGAGAATAGAGAAGTATGACTAAGTTCAATTTTATCACCAACTTCATGTCATGGGTGGAGCTGGAATTTAAACAAAAGTCAGCCTGGGAATTAATTACAGCGGCCCTCATATTTGTTATTTAACAAATAATAAAAATAAGTAGTGAAAGTTAATCTGTCAAACAAATAATACAAATAAATACAGTAAAATAAATACAAATTAAAGGGCCCCAGCACAATAATCTATTGGGTAAGATGTTATGGGAGGAATGGCTGCAAAAAGATAAAATAAGAGAGAAGTGACCAAGTTACAGAAGTGGTCAATTTCATCATCAACTTTATGTTGAAATTTGTGGTGGTCCAGTAGATCATATCTCACACTTGATTAATGTCATGTCCACATATGCAGAAACAACAAGATACATACAGTAGGAGGAAGTATTGTTTAAACATGTTTGGTGTTTAAAGTTGTTTAAAATGTATTTAAGACATTTTATAGGTGGCTTTGGCCAAATCCTTTATTATTACAAAGTCTATTTACTATAACTGTAAAAGTTATCAGCCAAAATGTCAGAATTATATCACCTTTTGCGAATTGTCATGGGTCATTTCTGGCATCCATTTTAAAAAGCCTTTATGCGTCTAAATTTGTGGGTACCCCTTCTGAATGGTTAGATATAACCCTACTATATCTAACCCCCATGTAACGGTGACCAAAGTTGAGCTTAATTACCCTACCAGCAGTTTTGTTTCATTATTGAATTTTAGTTGACCTGACTCACAAGGACTCACAAGGACCCCCTTCTGATTTCGCTCTACACTAAATATATATTTCGCAAAAAGCCAATCTTGTAGATCTACTATGTTCGCTGAATGTTAATCCCAGTAGTGATGCTTTCATGTGGGCATGTGTTTGGTGTAGTTATGGTTAGGGTACAGTCAGGGAGTGTCCTCAGACTCCATTCAAAAGTTGACCAGTGTGTTCCAGAGGGCTAGCTAGCACAGCCAGGGACCGAATTGTACTGAATCAGCAAGTGAAATATACTGGTATAGGCTATACAACATGAGCAAAATAAACACAAACGGCTTCCCTGTTTGGCCTTTCATTGTTAGTCAGATACAATGAGTGCAATTAAGCTGCTCTGTGTTATATATAACATTAGTGTATAATACAGTAACATAAATACAGACACCATTGAAATTATATTTGATATTATATTTTGCTTGCTTGTTTTCCATGCATAGAATTTCAACTGTGACCCAACGTTCCCGCTCCAGGTTTCGCAGTTACTTCAGGCTTTTGTGTCTCTCTGGAGGAGGTGCGTTTGTTGTGTGAGGTCATGCACAGCATGAGCTGTGATTGGTCTACTCTTAGGGGGACATAATGCATGTACATAGTAGGCTACGTAATACAGGCCTACACATGAACCATGTTCTAGACAACTTGGCCTATGGCCACGCTGTAAAAAGGATTAACCTAGGAGCCAACCCTATAATGAAAAAAATAAGTTGCCATAAATCACTTTATTTCAAATTCACATGACATCTGCGAAACTGTTTTGCTTAAAAGCAAAGGCACACATCTACAAATTGGACAATATAACCACCAGCAGGCAATAAATAAAACAGAGCCTCATGTCACAATATCTGTACTAGAGATCTTTTTAAGATACATTTTACAAGCAATTGTCTTTGCTCTCTCTGCATAGCTACAGTATACTGTACCATATTGTGAGAATACACTTAGCTGATGTTCATTGGTCAGTGAAAAAGGCTCACATTTGGATGCTGTATTCAAGGCCATATAGCAACCATTTTCCTCAAGTCATTGGGTAAAGGAGTTCATGTTGATTGACATACCCTAATGAAGGTGAAAGGCCTAACCCAGTATTGGAACAGAGTACCCATGTCATCTTCATATTTGCAAACCATGTCTATACAACAGGGAAAGCTATTTTCTGTTATATACTGTATAGGCTACAGTACCCGGAATAAGTAGTGCACTGATAGCTTTCATTGTTCAGCCAAAAGTTCAGTACAATATTACACTGTCAGCACAGCTGGTCATGTTCTAGCCTAAACTGAATCCCACCAGAGCCTCTTCCCAGTGCCTAATATCAGTCTGTCTCAAAAACAGAAAAGTGCCAAGGAGGATTCTTAAAATCAACACAATAATGGGGTTTGCATTTAACAATATACAATACCCAGGGAACAACAGTAAATGGTTAATGCAAGATAGAGCATCGCACTTTGCAGTCATGTGACAAACACAGACCACAAGAGCACAACACAAAAAGCACAGCCTACAAGTGAAAAGCTGGTAAGGGATGTTCACATGAACACATACCGTACTTGCACACAAGTAAATCACAAGCCATCACACAAACAGAAGGACACTGACATCAGAGTCTATGTCCTGTACCAGTGCATCTCAAATGATATTACACTCGTAAACAAAAAGTACATTGATCAGGACCCAATATAATTCCTTACATAATACCATTGATCTGATGTACAGTAGTTGTTTGTCAGCAACCGTGTTCAGGTGATTCTACAACCCAAATTCAGGTCTTGAATCAATGGTTGAGAAACCTTTTTTGCAGCACAATACTTATAACACCACCACAATCCTTAACACAAGTTCATGTACATGGAATGATGCAGTCTCGGGATTTATGTTTTGGAGTCAGTGAGAAATGCAGTGAAGTATAATGGCATTAGTGTAACGTCTTCCTCCTCCACATAATCAGTTCCAGTGTTAATTTACGGTAAGCCCTGTTTCAGAAATTGCAGAAATGGCAGCTCTAGAAGCTCACAACACATTGCAACACGTGTGAGCTTGTACTTCTGCTATTTGTGCTACTTTAAAAAACATTTTACCTATAAAGCCAGGCCCAAAATAGAGATGCAGGTGAAAGTGGTTAAAGGTCCAAATGCTTTTATGGGCCATTAGGGCACCTTGTGAGTTGTGAATATTACAACTAACTAAATGCTTGCTCTGTTTATGCTGGTCAATAATTGGCAAATAGGTAAACATGGTCATCATAGAGCTAACAAAACAGATTGTTATTTTCAACATATCCTAGATCAAAAAATACTTTTCACCAATAACAGTGAGTCTGTGTCACCAAAACAAATACATAGGTAATATCTCTGAAGTCATAAAACTCAACATAGTACTGTACTTGCTTTTAGTGCTTTGTGATAAACCTAGACATTGTAATCTTTCCCAAGCAAACTTTATGTAGCAAGGTCAAAGCTTTTTCCATCTCTGTGTCTGTGCATCATGTGCATTGCCTTGTTTACATGGTCAAAAGACATGCCTGCTTGGTACTGGCATTACAACTGGAGCTGGTCCTCACTGATGAAATACACTGACCAAAACAACAGTACTGGTTTGGTACTTGTTGTATCACTTGTATTGTATTTGTTTTGTTAAGATGGACCACGTTTAAACAATTCCAAGCTGATCTCTATCCCACCCAAAAAAAGAAGAAATAATAAATATTTAAATAAATAAAATTATCTACAAAAAATGTAATAATCTTTCAAAAGAAAGCTGACAACACATACTGTAGCTCACAAACGCCACAGTGAGATGCATTGTGAGCTTGTAAAATCTGAGAGTTTCACAGGACACTATTTTTAGAAATAGGACTTTAGTGGGTAAGTAGGTACAGTACAAGATTTTGTATTTATTGATTTTTTGGGTGTTGTTTGTACTTCTCGTTGGCTATGTTGAAAATAACAAAAACATGTATTTATTCTGTCATAGCACCTTGGTAGCACTTTAAATCTTTAGAAAAAGATTATAGTTTGGATGGGAATTTGATGATGTATCCGCTAACATATCGTCACTGTCGGGCAGAAAGCTTGTATCTCCAAGTTTCAAATTTGTATGTTTTTTTTTTCTCGCAAAGTAAAGCCGTGTTTCATCATACAAGGCCGTCGCACAAAAGTAGTGAAAACAGCAGATCGGCTGTTTTCACTAGTTTAAATCATTTCTAAAATGATAAATACAAAATGAACGGTTTTGGACATACAAGGTTTCCACCCAACAACGATGATACCGGTATTTTTTATCATGCTTTGCCCCACCTCTCCATGCATATCTATACAGCATACTGTCGCCAGCCTGCCTTGGACACTCCTTTGGAGGAGAGACATTGAACGAGTCCCTACAGTCTGTTGATGAGCGCTACAGGACGGCTGATTGGATGGTGTGCCAGCGCGCTGTCTCCATCTGCCCTCTACTGCACATGTCCTTCCAGTGTCCCTGTCCTGCTTCCGGGGCCTCGCCGCCAATCAGCACACGGCCCAGCACGCTGCTCATTGTGTAGAGACGCCCCTGTTGGCACAAAGACATCTGACTCAGTGGATTGAAGTGAAAAATGTAATAATAATGGAATGGTTCTTTACTTGATTCAGTCTGGCACCCATATTGAAAATAACAAAAACAACATATATCCATCATACATTTAAACTTTGACTTGTCTCAGGTAGTTTTCCCAGGGCCTGGAAGACTGCCCAAGTGACTCCAATACATAAAGGAGGCACCATTCCTCTCATGTAATTACATTCTTAGTCTTCAATCTGGTTTGAGATCAAATCATAGTACAATATCACTGCTGTCAACTTTGTTACAAATTACATCTTAAATGCTTTAGATAGGAAGAAGGATTGTGTTGCCCTGTTTGTTGTATTTTCTAAAGCATTTGATACAGTAGAATAGATTAGATTAGAGTAGAGCATCACTCTTACAAACACTTTTTAATATTGGTACTGCATGGATAATATTGCTTGTTAATTCTTTCAGAATTATCTATGGAAGAGGTGTCAGTGTGTGAAGGCATAAAGACTATTAATGTGAGCTATGTAATCTCAAAATGTGTATTGCGGGCTTAGATTTTTGGTCCGATACTTTTCACTTTGTACATTAATGATTTTGCCTCGGCTCTAAAAACGGTCATGCCCATTTTTATGCTGCCAATATTGTCTATGGTGTAGCAGATTGTACAACTGTACAACTAACTGATATATTGCAGATTGGGTTTATTGCTCTGCAAGAAGCACTCTTCAATCTTAAATTACCGGTAGTTCCAAATGCAAGTAAGACAAATGTTATTTAATGGGCTAATGGGCAAATGCTTTCAAGTTAGAGTATACCAGACCAGTACTGTTGTTTTGGTCAGTGTATTTCATCACTGTTATGGACGTTGTACAGTAATTTTACTTGATTTGATGTTTTCTAGTGGATGGTTTCTCATTGTCCAAACTCTTAATTTAAGATTTATTACTGTATGTATTATGGATGTTTTTATTTGAAAACTGACTATGATGACTTGACTATGACGGTTTATGGCATAATGATGCTGAATTTCTTTGTTGATGCTGCAATTAGATTTTAAGTGGCTGCACTAAACAGAATTTCATTGTATGTTATGCCGGGACAATAAACATCACTGATTAATCAATGGGATGGAGAGATCATAAAATATTTCAAATAGCCTATTGATAACCTTGCCATTCAGTAGGTTGGCTTCTTACAGAATCAAATCCTGCTTTTCCTGCTTGTTTTACTGAAAGATTATTTTGGAAACAACTTTCTTGTCTGTTTTGGATTATGGTAATGTCATTTACAGTACAGTTATGCTGCACCCTCAACATTAAAGCAGTGGCATCAGTTCAGCAAAAGCTAGGGTATGGCAAAGATGGGAGTCCTATGCGCAAGCCCGCAAAAACAGGGTTTGACTGTTTTTTACCCGGGTTTCCATGGTTTCTCGGGCTGGATATGGCAGCCTGAAACGGTTGTTCAAGTGCAGCTAAACTTGGCATGTTAGTAAACGTGCCACAATAACCAATAATGCATTGCACCTGTGCAGCTGACCTGTGGAACCTGGGAATATACCATTTTGTCAAGATGGGGAGAATACAAGTGTGGAGAATATCATTAAAATACCTTGTTAAAGTGACCATTTTGTAAAATGTTGCAATTGTAGTTATTTTTCTGCAATTTAACAACATAATAACCAGCACAGATAGACAAAGAGACATTCATGAATTTACCCCCCCTGGTCCCAGGTTATGGCAGCTGCATACCCCTGCCATACCCAATTGACGCTACTGCATTAAAGCTACTTGCCGTTTATCACGCCACCCTCAGTAATCAGTATGTTAATCCTTATCCTTCTCAATCAAATGATTGGCTTTGTTCTTGAGGTCAGTTGTAGTAGGTCAGAACTTGACAAAACTGGCATTTCATTTGCAGCTACAAGTTCCTGGAACTTGCTTCAAAGCACTTTCAAATTGGAGTCTCTCCCATCTCTTAATCAGTTTAAGACCAAGACCAGAGACTTCTGTGTATCTTCATGTGTCTGTTTAATTTGATTTCTACTGTGATTCACTGCTTTGTAATGACCTTTTTTTATTATTATCAGTTGTATTTATTTATGTTGTGCACTCTGTCCCATTGGAATGAGGGCCTCCCTCAATGGTCTCAGAGTTTAAAGAAAGAAAGAATAAAGAAAGCGATGCACAGGGCAACAATGTTTTGGTATAATCTATTGGACAGTTACCCAAACACTTGCCACGTGGCCAAGTTAGTGTTTCTCTCACAATCAATCATATGCTGCTCATGCACTTCACTCACTCACTCACTCACTCACTCACTCACTCACTCCAAGCGGCTTGGTGAGCCCACTCGCTCTCCGGTCTTGGTTCCTTCCAAAGCAAATGATCATTTGGGACACAAACTATTTCCGGATTAAGCAGGACCGAATGTGTAGCAAGTGAGCAGAGAATTGGGTATTGGAATTTGGCTACTCACTCACTCACTCACTGGTGATGCATGAATAGCCTGAATAATAGTTACAGTATGCGATCTTATTGATGCCATTAATCAGTCCCAAACTATATTCTATCGTAAGCCTAAAGATATACTGTAGGTTTGACATTGAATATTAACATGGCCACATCTCACGTCTAGGCAAATAAGTGAAATTGGCCCATTCACTCAGCCATTAGGCGCAGTACAGACATTTGCGTGAAACATCTTCTCCGTATCGTCTGAGAATGGCCACTGGGAGCGCCGTACTATTATCAATGGAAGGTTGTTTGGTGTTCTGTTGTTGCCGTGTCTCTTGGCCAAAAGACAGGCTGCGGTTGAGCTTGAGACACGGCAACGACAAAAAACCAAACAACCTTCCATTGACAATGCATTAGTACGGCGCCCCCAGTGGCCATTCTCAGACGATACGGAGAAGATGTTTCACGCATATGTGTCCAGCCTAATGCCTCATTCACACTACAGATATATAGTTGAACGTTTTGCTTGGTAATTCAATGTAATCTCAATGGAAACCAGCTTTAAAGGCTGGGCGTGTCGGCTGTCCTTGGAATCCAGCCTTTAAAGCTGGTTTCCATTGAGATTACATTGAATTACCAAGCAAAACGTTCAACTATATATCTGTAGTGTGAATGAGGCATTAGACAGATGACCTTTGAAGCTCATAATGTACCTGCATGACAATAAACTCCAGGACCAATGGCAGCTGAGTTATGTCACCAGAGGGCAGGTCGAAGAGGAAGGGGGCGTTCCATACAGGGTTGGGGCTCCCTGCTCCTTTTGTCTCCTTGGTGCCAATCACCTTATCACCCTGACGCAGGTTGATGATAACATAATGGTCTGTGGGAAAGAAATATCAGACATTATTATCAACCCTCATATGTGTATATATTTGTATATTTAAATGTATTTATTGTAAATAATGATCCTCTATATTTGAAACAGCTTTTAGTTACGTTGAGATCAATATATCCACAAAGACTCAACAACCATTTTGTATTGTACCTAGAATTCACAAAGAAATTGAGAGATGTTCGTTTAAAGTCATCCCCAAAATTACTTTTTTTCTATTGATTACTCTGTCCATGGATACTTGAATTTATGGATATTTTTTAGTTTTTGTCGCATTACTATGCCAATAATTTGATGACCAGCAATGGTTTCCTACTGAGACACTGCTTACGAATTAAAAAGTAAGTAAAGACAAACAGAAAAGACTTTGATTTAAAAGAACTGAGAATGACAGTTTTGTAGTTCGTTTGGAGTTTGTTCCAAATGTGTGGTGCATAAAACAGCTTCTTCATGTTTTGACTCTAGGGACAGAAAGCAGACCTGTCCCAGATGAGCTGAGCAGTCTGGTGGGTTCATGGTGTATAGCTTTAGTACAAGATCAAAAATGAATTTTGGCCCAGAAACCATTCATTGCTTTATACTGTTTAGACCGACAGCAGTACTTTGGAAAAACATTATTTGACAGACAGACATCAGGAATAATGGTGATGTTTCGAATGTTTTGGAATCTTGGAGCTGGTGGATGAGCTCCTTACTGTAGCAACTGCATGGAACTTGGAGACAAAAAGAGTAGTTGTCGTCCCGAGTGTGCCAGTTTACAGCCCTCACTAGAGGATTAACCACATGAACCCTGGTAGGCTCCTCCTATCCCTATTCTGGGGATGTCAAAATAGACAAACGTTAAGCAAAATTTAAACGCTCTGCGAAAAATAAGACAATTTACAAGCTGGTAGAACGTCTATTTTAGCTAATGATGTAAAACAAAGTACCAGTTTAAGTATCAGGTGGCATGCTGTTCCTTTCACCCAACAAGACTAAAGTGGTTACTTAGGACAGATCAACCAACCTAGAAATCCTTAGATCCCACACGCTCATTAGCAGGGATAAAAACTGCCTCCAATCAGGCAGGGCCCCGCATTTTGTCAACATTTGGACTGCGGATTGGGCATGTGTGGAAGAAAAGGATAAGTAAGTGAGGAAAAGAAAAAGAAGGTTTGAGTGCCACAGGCATGTTAGTCTTCCAATAGGAATTCATATGCACAACACATTAACTGCACAACAGCACACAAAAGCAGCCAAAGGTACGGCTCCTCCATACCTCCAAACCTGATCAATCCCTACAACCCCACCCGTTCACTCAGATCAGCCAACACAGGGATGCTGACAGAATCCTCGCTAAAAACCCCAGGACAAAAATCCACTCGTCCTAGACAATTTGCCCTCCTGGCCCCCAAACTGTGGAATAAACTCCCTACTTCGAACTACAGACTCACTCCCTAGCTTCCGCCGTGGACTGAAGACTCACCTCTTCAGACTCCACCTAAACTCTCCTTCCCTCGATGACCACACGTGAAGCTAGATAGCATTTTTAGGTTTTAGAAAAGTTTTTGTATTGATTAGGTGTGTGGTCTACCTATGTTATTGTTTTTCTATATTGATATTCCTATGCATTTGTTGTTTTGTTGTTGATGTACTGACATATTATCTTGCTTATTATATTGATGTATTACCTGCTTATTGTAAACCGCTTTGGATTAAAAGCATCTGCTAAATGCCTAAATAGTAAATTGCACAACAAGTCTTGAATAGGATGTTATGTAATCCCTTCTGAAGCAAGACTCTTATCTTCACTGCATGAAAAGGGCTTACCAGGGGTCATGCGGTGGAAAGTAACTAAGTACATTAATAAAGAATTGGACTTATAAGTACAAGTTTCTTGAGGTACTTAACAGTTTTACTGCCAGATGTTGTTATTTATTTATTGGGTTTTGTGCCAGCAAAAGCACCTTACCTTTGCGATGTTATAGACAAAGATGTATTCATTTTTTTTTTCATCATTATTATTTTCTTTTCTCCTTAAATAGGTGTACCTTGGCTATACGAGCAGTAGAGGGCAGCCTCATGCAAGAATGAATGTGAAAATGGCCGCGGTAGGCTCCCTTCCGTCAAGACAGCTCAATCGCTACAGAGCAATAGATCGAGAGAAAATAACAAGGAAGAGTGTTGTTACTCCATTGATGCTAACGTCCAGTGGGTTTTTGAGAGCACTTTTACGGGAGCTGTCTCTATGGTACACACCCGCGCGACCCCTCATCAGTTTACAGACATCAAAACAAGGTACAAAAGAACAAGCAAAAGAACGTACTATTGGCGGCGCGCCGCCGGGCAAAATGGGGCGAACGGGAACGTTCAAAGCGGTAAAAGAGTTAAGGACTTCCCAAGAACTGTGAGCTTGTAGATCTGCTATTTTTGAATAACCAACATACAAAATATGGAAAATGTATTAACATATTTGGCTTGGGACCCCCTGGAACCCCCTCAAGGAACCCCTTTGAGAACCAAAGAGAAAGCGATGGATGAGGCTGTGAGGGGAAAGAGGCGCACCACCCACGTAGTATATTTTGATGGCCTAACTTTTGTACTTTTACTCAAGAAACATTTTGAACACAGGACTTTTACTTGTAACAGAGCATTTCTACATTACTTATTTTTACCACTGCCGGGGGGAAATGCGATTTATACCTGGAATGAACTAGCCATTGGAACCACATTGCTCTCGTAAACCTCACCCAATGTCCTCCTTGATGACCTCCATTCTTTAGACCTTTCTCATATATTCTCATTATATTCCGACTTAAATCCTTTTGAATACCCAAATAAAAAAGGCAATTCACGGTTGTTGCACAAATGCCATGAATCTGCAAAAAGGATGTGTTTCCATATTGCAGCAGTTTCCAGGTTTCACTCAACACCATTTAGTACTTTCAACCCTAAATAAACAGAACAGCCAACGTTTCTTTGATGTTCTGTTTCCTGGATCTCCAACGGCATGATAGGAGCAGAGCTGTATTACACATATGGTGAGATATGATACAGGGTGTAAGGGAAATGATGCCCGGCTGTTCAGTTCCTAATCACATTATGCTGTACAATGCAATGAGGAAACCAGCCTCTGATTAATGACAGAAAAAATGGACATGGTGGCTGTAAGCCTCATGACAATGGATTTCTATTGATTGCTTTAGGAACAATTCTGCTTGAATGTACAGGACATCTAGGAGTGACAGAACAGAGAGAGTAGAGAAAGGGAGCGGATGGCATGTTACATACTGTCATGGACATAATGTCATGTGACATAGTGCCATCATGGACATTCGGATGCATAACATAACAAATGTGCGCTGGAGCTGATCAAGCATAATGGAGAGGATTGATGTGAGCATCAACACAGAGTAGATTTTGAGAATAATACTGTCAAAAATAAGTTTTTTGTATTGTTTTCCTTAATGTAATTCATAATACATTCCTGTTATTGAAGCAGTACCATCAGTAGTACCATCAGTAAAGCAATTTGCAAATATTGTCAATCATCTTCATCTGTCAGTGCTCAGTGAGTGAGAAACAAAAAGTATTCCATTCACTCTGATTGAATGTCTATATTGTATTGTCAAAATCATACTTTTAGCACTCAAATGAACACATACAAAGTGGCTTCTGCAAATCGTTTCTCTATATAAATTAGTTGAAGTTCTCTGTGTGGTTGTGTCTCTGTCTGTGTATATGTACATATACCGGTAGGCCCAATAATACTCCATAGACCGCCCTCCAAGAACTTGGGTACAATTATTTATAGGCAGCCACACACAGTGACAGTGCTAACATCATAGACAGGCCTCCAAGTACTCTGATGCATGCTAAGTGGCTGTTCCACCTATTCAACTTACTGCAGGCAGTGGAGGCGGTTCTGTTGCGCAAGAGAACTTCCATCAAGCGTAATATGAAGCCAGAGTTATACTGTGCAGAGCCAAGCTGTGGTTCATGGCTCATTAAACTATTGGAGCTATAATGAGCCACGAGGCACGCAGTATAAATTATTCTTGAGTACATGAATCCTGAATACAGAAACAACCCCAATAAATTGTTGTCATCACATGCTCCAGACAGAAAGATGGAGGGAGCTACAGTATTGCATGCCTCCTGGTGGAGAGTTTTATTTTACCGAGTGCACCTTGGCTACTGTAACTCTCTCCTTTCTTGCATCCTGGTGTACACTCCAAATGATCCAGAATGCTGCAGCAAACCAGCCAAACGTTTCACATCTCGCCCCTCCTCTATCCCTCCATTAGTTTAGTTGCTGCTGAGTACAGAACACTGAACACTGACCAAAGGCAAGGCACCCCCATACCTTCAGAGCCTGATCCAACCCTACACACCCTCCCTCTCCCTTATACCCCGGCTCCAAATAACACAGGGAGGCTGCCTGAACCTTCCTTAAAACACCCTGAACAACGCTCCACTCGTCCTCGACTCTTCTCCCCCAGGCTCCTAAACAGTGGAACAAACTCGCCATTGCAGTTTACAGATTCAATCCCAATTTTCCAGCGTAACCTGATGACTCACCTCTTCAGCCTCACCTTAGCCTGTAGCACTTGGCCTACAGTTATAACAAGCATGTAGACTTATGCAAAGGTTAAAATGTAATTTATATTTAGACAAATGCTAGGTAATTATTTATTTATTTATACCTAGTTTCAATGCACAGACAGATTAGTATTTTAGTATATTGTTATGCTAAGTTCTTGGTTTACTCAGGCACTATACTGTGCCATTTGATGTATGTATGTGTGTACCTTGCTTATTGTAAGTCGCTCTGGATAAGAGCATGATTTGCTAAATGCCTAAATTGTAAATTGTAGTTACTATTACTATTTACAGTAGCCTATCTTTATTTGATTTGTATTTTTATTGTATATTGTTTTACTGTCGAGGAAGGTTGAAGAACAATAGTTTCACTTCATACTATATACCTGCTCCTGACTGTATTGCATGTGTGTGTGACAATAAACACCACTGAACCTTGCATCTAGAGCGAGTGTGTCATATTACTCGAGTGGCACCACTTGGGGTTGTCAGATCTTCCACTGCTCTGGCATCCAACTGGCATAGATGTAAAACACCTCAGAGACTGTGGTAGATACAGTGAATCTGTGTCCTTGTTACGCTCCCTCTGTGATACTCCTCACTTTCAGGTGAAAAGAAGCACCTAGTGAGATGTACCTGTAGACCGTATAGTGCGTATACTATATTAGAGGAGACGTGGTTGTCTATTCTAAACCCTCCTCTGGCCAATGGTGGAGGTGCAGTGACAGTACAATACACACAAGGGGAAAAATATGAGAAAAAAAGAGAAGAAAACTAGACATAATCACTTTTGAATATTTGAATTGAGATATTTGAATTCATGGCTTAGCCACCAGGGCTGTACTGTATATGTATAGCACTGTTTATGTCTTTATTTGTTTTATTTAACCTGTTTCTATCTCTTTCCCTATGCTCTCACTCCACCTCTGTCCTATCTCTTCTCACGGAATTCAACAGTGCATGGAAAAAATAATAATAATAATAATCACCCACTTCTTTACACCTGTCATCCTGTGATGTGACAAACAAAACTGATTCTAATTCAGTTACGAGCGTGTAGAGATTCACACATTTTTGCCTGCAAAGTGCGTTTGTGACTTCCAAGGCCCACTGCCTTACCTGGCACCCCCGGCATCCGTGTGAGCTTGACCAGGTTCTCTGCCTTTCGCACCATCACCTTGATGCGCTGGGCCAGGGTCTGGTATTGGAGAAGGATGAACAGCTGGCCCAGGGTCCGTGGAGTACATATGGAACTCCTCCTTTGACCCAGTGAATCCTGTGAGCTCAGACTCTGAAAGGAGGAAACATGGACAAATGTTGAGAGAATGGCTGAGAAGCAGGGTTCTCCATTTGACAAATTTGTATTAATGTTAAATATATTTTTTGGGGCATTTATACTATTGGGTCACCCAGAGGGCTTAACATAAATTGTGATATCTTCAAACATAAATCTCAAACATATCAGACAGTCTACATTTCCCCAAAGGAAATGCATGTATTTAATATAGTCTAACCAGAAGCAGTGATATCAAAAGCAGAGGCATGGATTCCCCCCAAGCAAATCCAACCCTGTGGAGAAATGTTGGGGATGGAGGAGGAGGGAAAGAAAGAGTTGAGCAAGAGGATGTGTCCTGCAGTTAGACAAATGTTCCCTCATGGGGAGACTGGCAATGAAGCGGAACTCGAGGTAAGACAGAAACATGTTAAAGTACATCTTTTATCCTCTACAATCTACATCTACAGTATGAAAGACGTACTTTAAAATGTCTTTGCTTTTCTTTCAGTGTAGATCCATGCTACATAGCCCTCCCTGATATTTAGCTTTTGTGTAGCTCAGTATCAGTGTTGGACAGTAACAAGGTGCCTTTACTTGAGCACTGTATTTAAGTACATTTTTGTAGTATCAGTACTGTTCTTGAGAATTTGCGTTTGTTGATACTTTCACTCAACTACATTTCAATGACAAAAAGGTTTTGACTCTTTTCTAGGAAGGTAGAAAATGTACACTATTTTGAAAATGCTTTGAATTTTGGGGGGAAATAAATGTTAATTGAAAATGAAAAATAAACTGTACAAAAGTATGTGCAAAAAAATAGGCAGACAGAAGTTCCACATTTATAGTTGGCTCAAAAGCATATTGTCTCTGTCGGGTGTCCAAAAGTATAGATTTTCAGGATTCAAATTCAAAAGTAGCAAAAGTAGTAGCTCTATAAGCTCAAAATGCGTGCTTCACGCCACGTTTCGACCTTGTGGATTTACTACTTTTGATGCTTTTGTGTGACGCTGCAGTATGATCACGTAGGGCGTTAATTTACGAAAACAAAAAGTTCAAATATGGAGATAGGAGGTTTCTGCGACAACAGCGATATCCAACTGTGGGTCATTGAAATGAAAAAGGTTGAGAACTTCTGCAGTAGAGGATGGAAGGAAGTAGTTCACAGTGGGGAGTGGGAGACTGGGGTGAGGGGGACATGGAACTTTTCTTGCCAGGCCACTACAATATGTGTAGGAAAATATCTCCAGCAAGCATGCTTCATTTCACTCTTTCATTTCTGTCTGCCGCTTACAATTTGCCTGTGCAACCATCACTCACACTATAGGCACTGTGGTTTAAGAGGAGAAACAGTGCCCCGCCTAAACACTTTGCCAAACAAAACTCATTTAGCTCAATACCATTTCCCATTGTAGTGGAAGATTTATTTTTCAGAGAATGTGGGAAGAACATATTTTCTCTCTCTCTCTCTCCTTACAGTTTAAGATTTATTTTTCAAGGAAATTGTGGATTTTGGGGAATATCTATATAAAGTTCAAGTTGCGTGACTCTTAAGCAGCGTTTGACATCAGCAAAAGGCGGCGTTGTGAGGCAACAGTTACATGCATGAGAGGAGGGGAGAAGGATAGGAACAGGGGAAACATTGTCTAATGGTAATCTTAATAAAATTGTAATCTTATATTAAATTGTCTAATCCTACTACTAATGTAATAATGCACTGCTGTTTTCTCAGTGTATGTGCAAGATAGCAATATGCCAAACTACACACCATTTTAAGACTAACACGCCTGTGAGCACAAATATATTTGGTAATTATACAACATAACTATACAACGGGCGTTAAAATGACACCTGCACTGTGCTTAATCCTACATTACACGACTAGGGGGCTGGCAGCATCAATTCCGTTGCATGTCAGGTCTTATTGATTCTGACATTTGCATTCTCACATACAGGCCCTCCTAAAAGATTGGAGCAGCTAAAAGATTGGAGATTGGCCTAGCGGGTAGATAGAATGGACAATGTATTTTCATTGCAGCTACTATAGCTACCTATAGGCTACTTCCATAAAAGTTACCTAATTTTGGCCTGCACCACAGGGTAGTGGTCCAGGCACCTAGGCTGGTAATCCAGCCCTTGCAGTGTCACAGGTTCAAGTCCCAATCATGACAACCTTTGCTGTGTGTCACCCCCCCCATCTCTCTCCCTGTCTCCTGTTTTACTGTACACCTATCAATAAAGGCAGAAAAAGGCCAAAACATAGCTTTAAAAAAAGGTTACATCATTTTTACACTGTTATTTGCACATTTAAGCCAGGTTAATGTAATCATATTTAGGGAAGAAAAAGGCAATCTCAGATTCAGAAGTCTTAAAGAAATGTAAGACGTCTAGGCAAGGTCAACCATTATCAAGTGAGTGTGCATGTACAGTATAAAACTGTCTACAGTTTGGCTCAGAACTTCACCAAAATCTCCTGGCTGTTTTTCTTTGGGCCGTGGCTGCTTTGTAGAACATTGTTATTGAGTAATGCAGCCAGGTCTCTGTGGATGTAACCCAAGCTAAATGACTGACTGTGACAGAGGGTCACCCAGGAGAAAAGTCAGTGTCATGCTTATTGTGCAAGCCAAGTGTATTCACACATTGAGCCGATGGTACTCAATCAGACATTAAACAGACTTTGTAACAGGGAGTGGACAGTGTCAAGTCTGTTGCATGTCAGGTCCTACTCCCCATAAGGTCAGTGGCTGTGAACACACAAATACTGAAGGGGGCGCTAATGACCTGTCTATACTTATTATTATACTTCCATTATACTGCAAAAACAAAATCAATCAATATTAACATGTTTTTTGAATTTTATAATTCAATAGAGTTAATCCAATCCAAACTACTAAGCATAACTTCTTGGCATCATTAACAGTTATGCTATTAACTACTAATATTTTCGCTTTGATATTATATTGCCATTATAATGAATAAATCCAGCCGTAAGAATCATAAGCCATTGGCAACTGCAGACCTCTATTCCAAACAACCATTCTTTGCTGATTCTCTAGAAAAACCTGTCTCGTGTTTATTATTATGTATTCGTTTATTGATCAATAACAACAGCACCTGTAACAATGTTCAAATTGCAGTCCAAAGCACAGTGAGTGCATTCTGGAGTAGTTAAAGTTAAAGATGTTAAGCATGACTGCTTCATCTTAATCCTTCTGGATCTCAGTACTGTCTGTGTTTGATACATACCCAGGCCAGTCATTTGTTTTCTTTGTTCACAGTTACATTTATGTTGCTATTTTTATGACTCTTCTTGCTCTTTCTTTGTTATAACTTTATTGTATTTAATACTTTTATTGATTCTGGAAAGCATTAACTGGATTTCTTTTTTTAAAAGCACTCAAATGTAGTATCATTATAATTTTACTGTCATGTGGTTAATGGTAGAAGATTTTAGTACTTGGCAGTGTTGTACTTGGCACTGTTATAGGCCTACACAGTGGGTACGTCTGTATGAAATGTGATGCAAGATATAAAGAGCATGCACACTCAGCAGAATCCTTCACTACAAATAAAAGGTAAAGTAGTATAGCTGCTACAGTGTGTTGAATATCTATCTAGGTCGTCCTCAGACGAGCCCTCCATCGTTGTTTCCAGTCATCTCGGTTCTCCATACATCTGGCCAGCTCATTGGTGTTCTGTGTCCCTACGTCTTCCTTGAGTACGTCCACGTATGTTTTTGTGGGACGTCCTTGCGACCGGTGCCCATGTGTTGGCTCCCACAGTACCAATTTGCTGGCTGGAAGCTCCTGGTGTCTTTGGCAGTGTCCTGCTAGTCTCATTCTTCTGGTGGCAATTTTCTCGCTTACCTTTGGTATTCCCTCATACAGGCTCCTGTTGGTAACATGTGCACTCCTGTTGATGTTGAGTACTGCACGCAACATTCTAGTGTAGCACCCGTCTAGAGACTTCTGCAGGGTTGGCTTCAGGGTCCAGCATTCACTGCCATAGAGGAGAACAGACTCCACCGTTGCAAAGAAGAAGCTAAGTTTGATTTGGCGGGGGAGGTTAGAGTTCCATACACTGTTCATGCCGTTCAGGGCCCTCCACGCGAGTGCCTTCCTTACTTTAAGGTCTTTCTCAGTTGAGTCGACCCATGCGCCCAGGTACTTGAAGTCCTTGACTTCCTTCAACACAGCTCCTTCTGTTGTTGTCAGAGGTGAGTGATCAGGTAGGTTATAGGTGATAACCTCAGTTTTCTTAGCATTTAGCCTGAGACCAACTTTGGCACACTCTATCTCCACCCTGTTCAGGAGTTCTTGTGCTTGTTCCATGCTGTCGGAGAGCAGGCTGATGTCGTCCGCATAGTCCAGGTCTGTCAGAACTACTGCGGGATGCCGCCTTGACCTCCTTGGTGTTAGCGTGAAGCCAAGCTCTTGTTCTCGTCCCCCTATGGCTTTCCTGAGCGCGTAATCTAGAACTATGATGAAGAGGTAGGGGGCTAGGGTGTCTCCTTGCATTACACCAGCTCGGATGTCAAACACCTCACTGCTGCCATCCGGGGTCACCACTTTGGCCCTTGTTTTTGCGTACATGGTCTCGATAGCCCGGAGAATGTTGGGAGGGACATTGTAGGCCTCAAGGATCTTCACCATCTTGCTTCTGTGGATAGAATCAAAAGCTTTTTTGAAGTCAATGAAGCACAGTACAGCTGCTAGGTTGTCCTTTTTCACCTGCTCTATTAATCTCCTTAATGCCAGGATCTGTGCTACGGTTGTTCTCTCCTCTCGAAAACCATTTTGGTTCTCTCTCAGGTGAGGGTCGATGGCATGCCGTATCCTGTTCAGTATCATTCGGTTGAAGACCTTAGCAGTGATACATGTCAGGCTGATGCCTCTGTAGTTGTCTGGCTTTGAGAGGTCTCCAGCTTTAGGCACCGGGATGATGTTAGACAGAGACCATATTTCAGGTTGCTTGTTGTGCTGTAGAGCATTGTTGCAAAAGTCTAGGATGAGGTTGTCTAGGTCGCAGTTCTTCAAGACCTCTGGGGGTATGCCATCAGGCCCAGCACTTTTTCCCTCTCTCAGGGTGGATTTTGCCCTGGCGAGCTCGCTGGTTGTGAAGGGTCCGTCGTCGATGTTCAGGCCCTGGAGGACTGTCGGTATATTTTCCTCCTCTCCCTCTTCCACTGATGTTCCCAGGAGCCTCTGGAAGTGGTCGAACCATGTTGCCACCCTCTCCTCTGGGCTGTGTCCTTCCACCTGGCCCTC
The DNA here is from genome assembly GCF_963921795.1 of Nannobrachium achirus. Taxonomy (NCBI): domain Eukaryota; kingdom Metazoa; phylum Chordata; class Actinopteri; order Myctophiformes; family Myctophidae; genus Nannobrachium; species Nannobrachium achirus. Next base: position 25,561,894 of record NC_137816.1, on the reverse strand, counting down.
CTTGGCCCTCTTCCGCCCTGTCATCTCATTTATTACCTTCCAGGCCTCCCCGTATTGCCTTTCACCTTGCGCTGCCTGCACTCTTCGCACACTTTCCATCACTTCCTCCCCTTTGATGGTGTCGTAGGTGCTGAAGAGAGACTGTTTGGCTTCGTTCAGTGTCTCGCGACCCTCCTCTGTTGGTTCACGCTCAAAGTTGAGTCGTGCTTCCTCCATCCTGCCTCGTGCTGCTACAACCTTCGGGTGTCTGGACCGTGGTGGTGCTCTTACTCTGTTCAGCACTGGCACGCACAGTCTGGTCGCCTCCTCATTCGCTGTGATGAATCTCCCATATTCACGGCTGGGCTCTCCTCCCCTATCCAGCTGCCGAAAGCGCTTCCTGACTTCCTCCGTGTACCTGGTTTGGAGGCCCGGATTGGTCGTGAGTGCCTTCCAGTCATGCCGAATCTTGGGGCTTGGCTTGGGGACCCTGAGGCTCAGTCGCACCCTCATGGAGACCACACGGTGATCAGAGCCTACAGAGCTGAACGTGCTGTATGGCTCAGCATTCAGGATGGAATTCCTCCACTTTTGCCTCACTAGGATATAGTCCAACTGATATAGCCTGGGTAGCTCCCCAGGCCTTGTGGCTCGGTCTCGGAAGGTCCATCTCTTCCCTGTTCTCTTCCTGAACATGGTGTTCGCTGCCAGGAGCTGGTGTTCCATGAGAAGGGCTGTGAGGTATGTGCCGTTGCGGTTGGTAGACTCATGGTATGGGAATGGTGCATCCTCCTGTCCGATCCTGGCGTTGAAGTCGCCAAGGATTGCCAGGAAGTTGTGCGCTGGGACACCTCGGACTGCTGTTGTGAGGTCCTCATAGAACTTCTCAACATCCTCAGGTGTTGCCGTGTTAGTGGGCGAGTACACCACTATGACTGTTGTCACTGGGTTACCTGCGAACTCAGCCATGAGGATCCTTTCGGTGTGCTTGTGAACCCGTCGGAGGGCCCTGCGCGCTAGAGAGCCTAGCATTAGTCCTACGCCTCCTGTTGCAGCCTGGGCCTTGTTTCGCCACGCAGATGCAGTGATGAACGTGCGTTTCTCCACTTGGCAGTAAACTATCTGGTCGTTAGTGTTAGTGTGGACTCTTCTGTGTTCCTGGACTCCCAGGATCTCTACCCCCTGTTCTTCAGCACAATGTGCCAATTCCACCAGTCTAGCTTCTTCTCTCACTGTGCATGCGTTGAAGGTCCCCATTACAAATGGTCTCCGACAACGCATGAGTGCATTGGACGGGATGCTGTGGTCAGACAGAACCCTCCCTCGTTCCCGTGGGTTTGAGGTCCTGTCGTCATGATGCCCTCCGGAAGGGGGACCAGCACCACCATCCGCCGCGGTGCTCCTGCGGACTCCCGCCGCTGGAAGTATAGGATTTGAAATGACTTTGTTCTTCATGGTTGGCTTTTCAATGCTAGTTTAAGGGCTGTGGGGTCGCAAATTCTCACAGTCCTGGTTTTTACCTCAGAGTGACCTTCTCCTAGGTGGGTTGCCTACCATGGCTAAGAGCCCCACCCGCCCTGACTGATTGCTCAGATTGCTGGATCTGAATGGTCCACTTGCTGATGTTTTAACTCACTGGATGGTTCTAATTCAAAGCAACTAGCTCCATACAATTGTAAATGTCCCCCACAGGGACCTACATCACTAAAGTAGTTTCTAATTCAGTACAAGTTAGAAATGTTAAAGTAATCACCTGAGTGTTCCCAGCTGTGTGCCACGTTTTCCTCCTGAGCCCATGAGTGAGTTTGCCATTCCAATGCCTTCCCTTATAAGCAGAGCTTAGGGGGAAGAATTGAGAACAAGGCAGCCAATCACAGAGTCAGATCTGAAAACAATGGGTTTACAGCTAAGAGCCCCCCATAGAAACCAAGCAACTAGCTCCATACAATTGTAAATGTCCCCCACAGGGACCTACATCACTAAAGTAGTTTCTAATTCAGTACAAGTTAGAAATGTTAAAGTAATCACCTGAGTGTTCCCAGCTGTGTGCCACGTTTTCCTCCTGAGCCCATGAGTGAGTTTGCCATTCCAATGCCTTCCCTTATAAGCAGAGCTTAGGGGGAAGAATTGAGAACAAGGCAGCCAATCACAGAGTCAGATCTGAAAACAATGGGTTTACAGCTAAGAGCCCCCCATAGAAACCAAGCAACTAGCTCCATACAATTGTAAATGTCCCCCACAGGGACCTACATCACTAAAGTAGTTTCTAATTCAGTACAAGTTAGAAATGTTAAAGTAATCACCTGAGTGTTCCCAGCTGTGTGCCACGTTTTCCTCCTGAGCCCATGAGTGAAAAACAAGCTGACATAAAAAACAAGCTGACTCACTCCAACCGAAGAGAACTTAATACACCATCTACTCTGACTGTATGACTCTTACTAAATTGCACGATGGCAGAGTGAGAGAGAGGGAGAGAGTGGGGTCTAGCCAACACCAACTCGGGACTCCTGAATCGCTGCACTCCACACTCTCCTATATCTCCTATACCCTGTATATCAGGTTTTGAGCTCTACAATGTTTTTAGCTAAGCTGTCGCGCAGCAGTGCGTCATAGGTGGTGCGCTTCTTGCCTTCCCTGGCTTTGCCGAGTTGGCTCCTATAGTGTCAGGTGCTTGACGAAGGGACCTGCCAGCCTCATCCTTCTCTCTCTGACTTTGTCTGTGACCCGTGGTAGGTCCCTAGGTCCGTCCATGTGACACACCTATAGCATTCTTATACAGACTCCATCCAGGACCCTTTCCTGTTGTGCTGTGAAGGCTCATGTCTCAGCCCCATACAGCAGTACCCATGTCCCATCCTCTTCTCATCCCATTAAAGCAGTCCAGGGCCAGGCCCCGAAATATTTGCAGTCCTCGGCTTCTTACTCAGTTACTTCTATCTGATCTTAAAACCTTCTCATTCGTATTATTCACGTCACATATCATCCACATCACCTTGTATGTTGGAAATGGAAAAAAATAAACCTATGTTCCAATTGATCCAATGTAGTTATTGTTCATACTTTTCATTGGTTCAATATTTATAAAAACTCACAGAAAGACTTAACCACTTTCAAGCTGCCATCCCTATTCTGGGTATGTCATTATAGGCAAAAGATAAACTAAAAAATAACAAAAAATACATATTTCTAAATGTATCAAAAGGTGTCAGATCGGGGCGTCCGGTGGCCTGCTGATCAGGGCGCATACCGCATGGGTACCGCCACATAGGCATGGTTTCCGCGGCGTCGCCGGTTCGATTCCCAATCCGGACGACCTTTGCCGCGTGTCACTCCCCATCTCTCTCTCTCCCCATTTCCTGTCAGTTTACTGTGCTATCAATAAAGGCATAAAAGCCCCAAAAAATACAAAAAATCATTAATGAATCTACCTGCTCTAGCACTGACACAAGCCTCATAACTCTTCCCCCTATACGGTCACAACAACCACTCTAATACAGGGAGAAAGCATTGATGCAGAGAATTGCAACTGATGTTATTACATTAAAACTAAATGTATTACCATAACAGGAGTTAGGAGAATATGCACACACACAGAACGTATCTTACCTAATTTCTGCCCATCCAGCACACCTAACCTACATACAGTGCCCAATTACATTAAGTACCAAACAGAGCGTAATCCTTTTTTGCTAATGTGTCTCCTCCTTGCAATGTCCTCCATCTTGACTTTCTCTGTCTCTGTACTCTGTGAGCTATAAAACATTCCCAGGACATTTTTTACACACCCTCATCCCTAATGGCAAATTATTTTGTCAAAAAACCAAAAATATCCACAGAGTATTTCCTGGTATCCTCCAATAAACCAGTGTTAATTTTGTTGACTAAGTTTAAAAAAATATTTTGTCAAATATCCAAAACCAAAAATATCCACAGAGTATTTCCTGGTATCCTCCTATAAACCAGTGTTAATTTTGTTGACTAAGTTTAAGACTAAAAGACTAAAAGATTACAAGATTTTGATATTTTGTCGATAAGACTAGACAATTTCAGAAGACTAAGACTAATAAATAAATGTCTGTTATTCAAAAGTCTAAGACTATTGGCTGTAAAAAAAAAACTCTGGTATGCAACTCTGCAATGGAATTAAAGTCAAATACATCTTTACATTTGAGAATGGCACTTAACTGTTCTTTTCAAATCTTGTTGATTTTTCACAGAGAGTAGCAGACTGTTACTATATTATCTGCAGATCAGAGATTGTGTACCTAAAACTAATCCCAAAAGACTAAGAATAAATATTTTTGATATTTAGACTAGACTAGAACAATTTCAGAAGACTAAAACAGGACTAAGGCTAAATGGTGTGTTATTCAATAGACTAAGACTAAGACTAAATCAAACTTTGCTGAAAAATTTAACACTGCTATAATGTCTTAATATTAATACATTTTGGCTTGTCTATGTGTCCACTGATGAAAGAAGTGGAATGTCTGATAATTGATATCAGCCCCACTGCTACAGTACTTGCCTGACTGCGAGCGCCAGACATCTCACACTATGTTTCACTTCGGGAGAGAGTCTGAGATTACGGACGGAGATTCTACTTCGGCGTGGGCGGGCTAAAGCCTATTGAGGTCACACACACACACACACACACACATACACACACACACACACACACGACGGCGACGTGGCATGACATTGCAAAAATACGTTATTTCTCATAACATATTATATGTCTGCATGTTAACGTTAGTGCAAAATGGTATTAAAACGTGATTAAACGGCACTATTTCATAGTTTATTAAAATAATACGAGTCGAGTCTGACTCCGCCATGACAGTTTTCACGGACCAATCAGAGTCCACTAGACTCTCACGTGGGCAGAGGACACCAATCAGAGTCCACGAGCGAGTCTCACGTGAGCTCAAGAGCTCTGTTTGGAGGGGGCTGGGACCGGAGCAGCCAAACCACGTGCCCCAAGCATACAACCCTGATTGGCCCATTCAATGCGCCCGCTCTTCAGGCGCGCTCGAAATAAAATAAAATATGTGCAGCTTCAGTCCACACTACAAACCACCCACCAACAGGGGGTGGTGATGTGCGGACTGAAGTATCAGGCTACTACAGTACCAGCCCAAGGGGCTGATATGGCAGTAATTCAGGGGTCTTCAACGTTTTCAGGCCAAGGACCCCTTAGTTAAGAGAGAGATGAAGTGGGGACCCCCACAACCTTTTCATAGATTCCATATAGTTTGATAGCACAATCATCAGTGTATTTTGGATAATAACTTGACTTTTCACTCTGTACTTACTACTTAGTCTGCTCTTTTTCCCCTCTACACCAAAGCTCTTTGCCAAAAACAGCCGATCTATAAGCTCACAAAGCCTCGCAGCGCTTTCTTTCACTCAAAGATTTGGAGGACCCCCTGTAGTAACTCTGAGGAAGCCCTAGGAGTCACGGACCCCCTGTTGAAGACCCATGCAGTAGCTAAATCAGCTAAAGTGCCACCGCATGTTGCACTGTCACAAGCAACCTCACGGCTCACAGTGGGAGGACATACTGACACTGATGCACATACCGTAAATGCTGCACTGATAAAATGCACTAGAAGGCTAGAAGTTTACAAGGACATATCAAATGCAGGACACAACAAGCTGTAATAAATACAACATTAACTTTGTTCATGGCATGGAAGGTTGTCATGTGACAATGAGAATATGTATACATTATAGGACCCAGGAGCGAAGACAAACTCTAGTAGTTGTTCAGTTGCAAGCAGACTTGAGCGCAAATGATGATAAAGCGAAGAGGGTAAATATAAAGTGAGGTGGCTACAACTTGACTTGATAGGTATAGGGACTATAATGCTACTCTAATGTAGCATGTGAGCTAAACCCAACAAATAAGCACAGACAAATACTATGAGAGAGACCAATACACTAGTTATAATTCAAGTTAGAGAATGCCCCTTGGCCATATACAATAGCAGACAAGAGGAGAAACCTTGGTTTTGCAAGTGACAATGCACCACTATCATCCAATTGCAACCTGTGTGAAAAGACTGTGAAGTTAACAGAAGAAGCAGTCACAGCGGGACTAAAACTGAATGTTGGAAATGGTGAATGCAAATACATGCCAAGGAATACAATGTTTACCTCACCATCGGTTTTAGTAAAGACATCAAGAAGGCAACAAGTCCATTCCAAAGACTCCCCGATGAAAAGCCTGACGAATAGTGAGGAGAACTAAGATATGCTTATTCAAGATACTAGTTCGAGCTGTCCTAGTCCTTCTCTATGGCTGCAAAACATGGAAGACCACGAAGACGTTGAAACGATCAACTATTGAACTATAGGGCAACACTAAGGTGATCTCCAGAGGGCCTACATAAGTGCAAGAGAGAGGCTGAAAATGATAATGACATGGCAGAATGGAATAGCCAAAGCAACATATCTTCTGGCATGGAGAATATAAGAGAAGTAGTAAATATAAATAAATATAGTACATGTATTTGTCTGCATATTAGTGCTGTATCCATTACATGCACAAACTCAACTAGTTAAATTACTCCTTTGGTTGACTTCGACTAATATCCGGATTTAAATACTGATATAATACAGATCAGCACAAGTGACTTTTTCTGTTGTGGAAATGAAGGGATTTAATATCAACCAAGGGCAGTGTCCTGGGCAGTGTCTAACAGACACTGATTGAACGTGTGCTAACTTTAAGTATTTTGTCCTGGTTGAGCCACTTACAGTATCTGCGAAGAGCAAAGCCTCCAGAGAGTGATTAACCAGGGAATCAAAATGACACCCAGCTCCCAGACTGTCCCAGAGCTATGAACAGAATGATAACATCCTGGATGACACATTCCATCCTCTTTAAATGTATCTCTTTTGACATGATGCCCTCTGGCCGAATGTTCAGAGAGCCCTGTGCACAGAAGTGCTGTTTAAAAATAAAAACTGCCATTGCCATTGCCCAGCTCAACAACAATTGAAGCAGGAACCTTATTATTAACCTAGGATTTACTGAGCTGAACTAGCTCATTGGACTAAATGACCTTAGTTACATTCTATTCTTAATTATCTTACAATTTTACCTGTCACTCGTCCGTTTAACCTTTAATTCTGTACTGCTTTGACTCTTTATGGGGACTATGCATTTTGCTATCGCCATAGACACATTTTCGATTATTGCATTGTTGGACAATAATTAATTCATTGTTTGTTTATTTCATTTTGAATCTTAGAATTTGTGTTAGTTTGACCTATTGTGTTTAGCTAAAGCAGGGATTTGCTTTAGAACTCTCCTCAACAAAGCCTGGGCTGACTGACTAAAGTCCATTACATCACACAGAATATAGCATGTCACCAGCGCGTCATTGATGCCCTTGCTCTCCAGCATCACGAGCACAGAGCGTAGGCGAGCTGCCAGATCGCTGCACTCAACATGTTTGCTCTGCAGTCGTTAACTACAATGTCACCATGTCCAACAACAGTGGAAAAAAGGCTAATGGGGGCCCTGATTAGACATTACATTCCTTCATAAGATAAGACATGATAGGGACTGTTCATATGTTATGCTGTTATGATTAAGGTTGCTATGGTGAGTTCACCGATTCAAAGTGACAGAATCAGTGGTCCGCAATTATATTTTCATAATTTGAAATTGTAATTACTTTGTAGTGCAAACAACAATACTTGTATGTGGTATCCACACACACATACACACACACACACACACACACACATACACACACACACACACACACACACACACACACACACACACACACACAATTGTATGTACACCAATATGCACATAAACAAAGACACATGTACATGCGTTAATAATTACTAGTTGTACAGTCCCTGTCACTGCCAGCCCACTACTGCTTGGTCTGGCGAGGATGTAGACAACCACATATCTCCTATGATACACATGGATATGCCAGCCGCTGCTTGTGCTGTATAGTGAGATTAGCGACTCACCGGGAGGTTGTAAGTAACACATGCAGAGGAACACACCAACCATCCCAGTTCCCCTCCCTGTTGAACAGGCACCCTGACCAACCTGTAGGAGTCTAGAACAACGTCAGAAAGAGCACACACCCCACTCCGCCGGCTTCCCACCATACCCAATTGCCACTTGTTGACCAAGCCATTGAACACCAGTGTCCACAGTGGTGAGCAGGATCTTTAATCCTGCACCAGTCGGATGCTCATTTTTTTGCCATAATTTTTAGTTTTGTTTTGTTATTTATGCATTTTAACCAATTTTAAAAAGGAATCAACGCCATCACATCACATCAAAACATGCTTCATGATATACCTTCTTCAGTCTGTTCTTGAGCGGACTGAGCTCCTTGGTGTAAGAGAGAGCAGTGTCTGGCTCCCAGTCCATCTCCCCGCAGGGCATCTCCACCAACCCCAGAGCTGCCTCTCTCAGGCCCGAGAAGTCCCTGCTGTACACCTCCAGTCTGAGGGTACAGCCACGGAGCTCATCCACAGAGCCCACCTGCAGCACAATGCTCTGGCCCTGAAGCTCCGGGCTGAGACTTCGCCGACGTGGTGCCGTTCCCTGCGGAGAGGGGCAGAGAGGGGGCAGGCTAGCCCTAACGAATACCCCGCTGCGCCTCCGCATGCCCCCCGACAGCCCCAGGATGTTGACACACAGAGTGCTGGCAGAAGGAGAAAAGAGGAGAGAAAAGTGCAGGAGGGGCACTGGCTTGGAGGGGATGGAGAGGGAGCTAGAACCATACTGTGGTTGATACAGATCCACCTGGTGTCCAGGAGGACTCATGGTGACGACAGGGGTTAGACGACTGCTCTCGTTGAACAGGATGCTGTCTCCACACACAGTGCTGCGGCGGTCCAGCGCACGGCGGGTTTTAGACACTAGGCTCATCTTGGGGATGGAGGGCAGGGAGGCACGGCCATGGTTGGGGGGGTTGGGGGGTTTGTTGGGGTTGCAGGGCACAGCGGGGGTGCTGAGGCGCCTCATGGGGAAACAAGACCTCGGGGAGGGCTCCCGCATCGGGGAGCTGGGGTCAAAGTGCAAAGTGGTGAGGTCATCCTCGGAGGGGTAAGAAGAGCTACTTTTGGGAGTGGGAAACTCCAGCACATCGCCCTCCAGTGGCTCATACTGATGCTTTATGGGTAGAGAGCACACAGACGGCGTCAGGGTCACAGTGACTTGTTCAACGGGGGTTCCGCTGGGGTAGGGCACGAGCACAGCCTCCTTGTCCTGGGGAGAAGAACACTTTTTTTTGCCTCTGCGCCAGCACAGGATGCAGCCCAGAACCAGGCAGAAGCAGAACACAGCCAGCCCCACAGCAAGCAGCATCTGCATGTGGACTGGACACAACAGAAAGCAACAGGTTAGGGGCTAATAGGGTTCAGTGGTATTCATGTTTAAAATGAGAGTGGGAGAGAGGGGTTGTTTTTGTGAGAGAAAAAGGGAACATGTAGAGACCTTTAGGGAAAACGTGGGAGGAAAAGTGTGAGAAAGACAACTGACAAAGAGAGGAGGTGACAGAGAAATGTGACGGCCCTAGGCATTATAACATCTTATGTGTTCGCCTACTTCTGCTTCACTCTTTCCTGGTTTTCCCTGACGGTCTGGCCTCTCAATTTCGTTTTATTTGGGGTTTGATTGTGTTTAGATGAGCTTTGATTCATGTTACAAATAGTTTCGGTTAGCACCTACAAGTTCATAGGACCCAACACCCTGATGCATCCTTCACTACCGACTTCACACCTCATAGTTGGCTTATGTTGAGTTGTCTTTAATAAATTATTAATTTACTTAATCTGTTACTGTGTCTGCCTCCCTTCTTTGTTATGCTTCTGAACAAGCCGGGCTTACTTAACAAGTGTGAGCTCCTGCAATTTTTGAGAGGGGTCAGGAGGCCCACAGTGACAATTTCCCTTATGTTTAAGTTAAGCTGCATATAACCATGTATGCAAGCAGAATGGTCAGTGTGGGTTATGAACTATACAACTAGCTGTGCCGTTTGTGCTGCCTGGCAGGATGGATGCCCATCATCAGCAGTCATCTCACAAGAAGACGTTTTGTGTATATATTTGTGTGTTGTCTGGTTGCTCTTTAGGCTTGGACTGGTTCTGCACCAATAGCAAACCAAAGGTCCACTCTACAATCCCCTCAATTCTACCGACTCCTAGAAGAAAGACTGAGCAGTTAAATTTTTTCATCAACGGGTCCCGATGGCTTGCCGATAAGCTCCTGATGCATGGCTCCCTGTCGGCAGCAGATGTTTTCCGCCTTCTTCCGTTGCCGATGTCGGCGTGCTTAAGAGCTGCCTTTAGAGGCATTTGGCTCAGGAACACCGTAAGCAGGATTTGATCACATCGCCATGCGTTGTGAGCTTGTCAGCTATTTTCACTACTTGTCATGCAAAGAATTATATAGTGGTTTCGATATTATATAATTTTATTATAAATGGCTGGGGCAATTTGTCTTCCCCAATAGAGAATGTTTGGGGGTAAATAAATCAACACCTTGTGTATTGCTTTTGTTGTTTTGGATTAATACTTAATGACTGGCTTTGTAGCCATATCTTATAGTGTTAAATGTGGATACTACTGAGCATGATACTTTGGTCTCTGAGCTTCTAAAAAAGACAGACTGGTAGTAACTCAATTTACAAAGGCGGATTTGAAAGCCACAGTTGGGCTAGTGAAAACAGAATACGTGCCAAGAAAGGCTGATGTATATGGGGCATTAGCTAAATTAAATATCGCCCCAAATGACCCCAAAAGAACATTTTTTACACTCTCTCGTCTCTCTGAGTCAAGCCAATGCTGAGGATTTTACTGTGTAGAGCTGACTCGCACCAAACCTTGTGTTGTTTGGACTCTTTATTGATTAATGAAATTAAACAGAAAATGTCTCTGTGTTCACTCTCTAATCATAATAATATATTTTTCATAAGCACAGTTTGGTGCAATAGCTTGATCCAAACCAGAGCCAGTCTCAGATTTACTGCTGACAAGTCATGCAGATTTCACTGATTACTCATTTATATTACGCAGTATGATTTAAAACATGAAAACCACTCGCCCATTTAAGATTAACAGCCAGAGAGACTGTTGTGTGATGTGTGCTGGTGACTCATGCATGCATCACAACACATCTGCTCTAATAGGGGGGAGCCTTGTTTTGTCAGTAGGCATATGTAAAGTCTCCTGAAGCACTTTAATCATCCTACAGCTGACATTAAGACCTTAGGCTGATTCTACAAATGCCTTCTAAATCAGTGGTTCTCACACTTTTCTTAGATGTTAAAAAATAGCAGATGTACAGTAACAGGGTACAGGCTCTGAGCTTGGATATCTGCTATTTTTGAATAGCCAACATTAAAATCTAAAATGACACAGACGCTGTCCCGGTTTGAATGGGTTTTTAAGACAATAAAAACCTCCCTGAGGATGATCTTTGCAAAGGATGTGCAATAATGTGATCCTGACCTTACATCATCATCATTTTCATCATCATCATCATCATCATCATCATCATCATCATCATCATCTTCATCATGAGCTCGCATTGAATCAATAATGCTTGAAACAATACAGTAATAAAATATTATTAAATGTTTTAAGCAGCTTCCATTTGGGGAATGACAATGCATGAGGTCTGATAAACACATATCCTCTTGCAAAAAAAAAGGGGGGGGGGAAGGGGGGGAGGGAAAAAAGAAAAGAAAAATAGTGGTAGGCAATATTGTGACTTGTGTGACTGTCTGATCATGACAAACACAGCATCCTAAATTAGAACGGATGACTCATACAGGTTAGCCTTGGGGATAGGCAGCAAAGTCAACACAAGGTCATTTATGCCAAACTAAATTATTAATATTGTAATGCACTTCAGAATTATGTAGACGAATATCGTTTCTGTAGGTAAACAATTAAATGTGGCCTAATAATGATCTGTTGATGAGCTTTAAAACTTAGACGTTCGTTTAGGCCTACTTGGTTATTAAGTGACAAAAAGCTGTCCTTTCCCATTATTTAAAACATATTTGGATCTTTTGTTATTGCAGCCTATGTAACCTGTTGATCTATTTTGATGGGTGCCAAATAATTGGTCCTCCACTATTTGCACAACATAAAGTGTTTGAAGAACACTTTCACTAATATAATTAATAATATAAATGAGTGATGAAACAACTTAACTTGTAAGAAGAAGAAAAAAGTAGTCTCGCTACTTTGAAATAAATAAGGTTTCTTACCTTCGAAAGCATTCGGTGACATTTTCTTATGTTGTTAGGATGCTTGTAGAGTCAGATCAGCAGCGGTGCTCAGAGGACTGGAGCTCCATTCCTCTCCTCACTTTCTCTTTGGCACCAAATCGCTGTCTGCGGCACTGCGGCAAAAGTGTGACCTAACCAAACCTGTTACCCCTAGAGGACGCTGTTACATTCACTTTGAAAATATAAAATAATTTATAACAGCAGTTGTAGGAAAAATCCCTTTGTTGTAATAGCCTATGCAAGTAAATCTTCTACAAATGCGGTCAATGCTATGTTCTGCTTTTGTTAATAATAATAATACAGCAAACCTGGTTGATTGAGGCTGTATAGTAGCATAGGCCTATATCATCATGGACTGACCATAATAAAGGAAATAAGGCAGTAAAATAAGGAAATAAAATAGCCTACAACACAAAGCAATTTCTCAACTATTGCTTAATATAGCCTATTTAATGGACAACCCAGCAGTCAATGTTTTTATAAGCTTTTGACTGTTTTCAAAAGGCAAAACCTTGTAGGCTACTGATCCCCATATAAAGGCAGGTGCGATTATGTGTGAAGAGAGAGATTACTATATCTCTATTCTTTACCTCCCCTTATCTCAGCTCTCCCGCACTCTCCAACACACACACACACACACACACACACACACACACACACACACACACACACACACACACACACACACACACACATGGATGATACATAGGTTGCACATACACACGGGGACAGGTGGCTTGCTCATTTGAAGAAAGAGCCAAGACAATGGTTTGAATACTCTTTAATACTTTAAAACACAGTTCCAAGGCAAACACCTTAACGCACATGTTAAGGCCTGTCCATACTTTGACTGAAACCGCCCTATTCAGTCAAAAGTTCCGGTTCGACTACAAAATGGCGTCACTCACAACTTCTGAAAAGCATTAGACCGAATGAGAGTTCGGAAATTTGCACCTTTCAAACATTTTGGAGAAAGTATGGACAGGCCTTTACTCTGTGTAGAAAATGGAACAAATGGAGTGTACAAATGACCCTTATACAGGTCCATTTGGTTCGATTTGTATACTCTCAGAGTTAAGGCCTGTCCATATCTCCGAAACCTCCGAAATGTTCAGTGAGTTGCGATTTCCAACGTGCAAATTTCTGAACTCTCATTCGGTATAATGCTTTTCAGAAGTCACGAGTGACGTCATTTTGTAGTTGAACCGGACCTTTTGACCGAAAAGTTCGGTTTCGGTCAAAGTATGGACAGGCCTTTATGGGGGTCAAATTAAACATTTTGATATCTAATGCTCTATATAAAAAGACCTGGACCTGGGGACTTTGTTTACTGCCAGTATACCTCATCTCAAAGTTGTCACAGAGCCTTCATGGCGATCTTGAAATGGACCACCCTCACCAAGCCATGGACCACCTGGAGCGCCTTATAATGGAACGGAGGCAGTTGAATCTCACCCCCTTCCAAGGTGCACTACTGTGGACCATTTGGTGCGTCGTCCGGCTTGGTGTAGAATCAGATTGTACTGATTGTAATACTCCGTCTTGGAGTATTCCTATCATCATCGGTGTTGGTTTTCACGTCTGGCAGGACATCTGTGATGTCAAGCCCAACTGAGTGGACCCACACTGTACCAAGTAGCACTCTGCACGGACTGGCTGGATCTTTTTAACAATGTCTTGGCAGGCTGCTGTTGTGGGTGACTGCGCCTGCGGTATTGGTAGAATGATGACATTGCAATCTAGCTCTAGACTAGAGCTGCTGTATTGTTATCAAACATATAAGGAGGTGGGCCCAAGCAATATGTCCACCACCGCCCCGTTATTCTAGTAGAAGATGCTTTGTCCTGGATGTCTTCCAGCCTGAACTTGAATTCTTAGTGCAGCTAAGGGTTTGAGTCCTGCCCCCATATGTTCATAGCCCACTGATTTCTTAGAGGTGTCTAACGCTGGACTGCAACGCAAAAAGACAAACTTTAAAGAATAGGAATGATATTAATAAAAAAAAAGGTTGTTCTTTTTTTTTTAAACATTACAAAACTATCACAAAAGAATCATGAATGAACACAGCAAATACTAAACATGAAGTATATAGTAGGCCTAATGCAGTATAGAAAGGAAAAGATATACCAACAACTTGGCTTTGAATATAATGTCAATAATAATGACCATGATTCCGAAAACAAAACAACAAAATTAGGAAACAGATTGTTTTCTGCAATACAAATTTGCTTGCCAGGAAGTGTCCACCCCCCTTTTCTCAGACCAGTGAGTGGTAAATGAATGGAAATGGCTATGCTAACTCCAAACAGCCCCAAAGACATGATGCCAGCTAACTATTTGACCCTATTGATTCCAAAGGAGGCAGACTTTTTTTTCGCTGCCAGGAGGAAGTGTCAGCCCCTACCTGCAGACAATGAGCATCCTCCTGGAGAATTTCCTCCAGCACTGTGTCAGTCTTTTATTTGAGGGCACTTTCAGCAGCTTGAGTTTGTACCTTTGCCTGGCGATGGGCAGTCCCACAGTGGCATCTTTTCTGCCCCCTGTAATGACAGTAGTTTGCTCATCCAAAGAAAGGGCCAAGACAAAGGCTTTTGTAGGAATACTTTTTATTAGGTAACACAGTGCCAACCCAAACAACTCAAGTCACATGGGGATAGGGACATAAATACCTGTTAAGTGACCCAAAACATCAAACTAAACAACATCAATCACACATAAATTCCCCCCAACACATTCCTACAGAAAAGAATGAAAGCAGGTTCAGGTTTGAGGCATTTTGTTCCAAAAATGTGTTTTGCAAAAGTCGATCTGGCGCTAACAGGTCAACGTGAAAAGGGTGGCATTTGTGCGTGTCGATTTTCACAGAAATCACACGCTGTGTTCATGATTTGAGGCATTTTGTTCAAAACGGAGAACCCCTGCAAACTTTGGAAGCCAATCTTAGCCAATCAGGATGGAATATGAAACATCTAAAAGACCTCCTGGTGGCGCTATAACAGGCCCATGTGAAACATTTGGAGCAGAGGTACTGCTGCCATCGCTAAACGGTGCCGGAGATTAGCTGTTTACAGACAGACGGACGGACGGACGGACGGAGGGAGGGACAGGGTGCAAAACATAGTCTCGGCCATGCCTTTTGGCCTGGCGGAGACAATAAGCACAATAAAACAATAATACAACTGAACGTGCCCTGGAGCTTATGGGAAATCATCCCTCAGCTCACATAGCCTGGGATGCTACAATATGCAGATGTCTGGCAACTTACTTCAAAGAAGTTGCAAGTCAAAATATACAGTGCATGCTATATTTTCTTTCAAGAAGTCTAATCCTTCCAATAAGGTATTATCCTGTGACTTGAACCCTGGCAGCCTGGTAATCCAAGAAGAATAAAATAAACATCATAGATTATTATAACAAATGCTATTTGACCTGGGGTCTGATTTAATCAGAGAAGGCTAAGCATATTTTGAAACTTCCTTGTGCTCTTTAAGATAACATTTCCTTATGCTGTATAGAATTTATACGCCTCATGGCAAAACATATCACACAAGAGAATGATTCTCCATGAAGCATGTACATTGTTGTTGCTATAAATATCCCCTTCACATGCGAAATGGACTGACAGTGGATGGGTTATGTCGCCCCACATCAAAGCAATTGAATGCCCTGCCTGGAGGAGTGTTTATTTGGGAGGAGCAATGAGCTTATTTGCATACAGATGAATAGGTTGCTATGAAATTATACACATTTCTCATAGTGTGCAACAATGACTGACAATGTGCATATCCTCATGCAACCATACAGAAGACAGTAAGATACATTGTATCTACCTTTTTGAGAGGACATGACATGACATGACATGACATGACATGACATGACATGACATGACATGACATGACATGACGCTTTATTTAAAGCTTCAATAGGCCTAATCCATAACTTTTTACGTCTTATGCAGGATTTCATTGATTGCCTGCAACTGAAAATGTCACTGTTGAGCTATAACAGAAAGCTCATTTGAGTTATTTCCAAATGTTGCTTGTGCCACTGCCAATCAACATGTTATAACAATATGATATCTGATACACAAGTTTAGCCGGTGTCATGTCACACAGCGAAGTTTTACATTATGATACAGTAGAGTAGGTCATGTGGTCTCTCTGTAAACGCTCTGAAACAGGCAGAGAGCAGAGAGAGCAGAGAGAACAGCGCCTCTCGCAGCCTCGCACTGAGACATCAAGGATGTGAACTCAAAATGTATTAATTGTAATTCTGCGCATATAAAATATACTGTATGTACCCAATCGAATATTGAATATTGTTACATAGATATCGTTCATGTGAACTAGTGTGTTTATATATATATATATATATATATATATATATATATATATATATATATTAGGGGTGCAACAATACATGTATCGATATCGAACCGTTCAATACGAGGGTGTACCGAACTGAATGACCCTGTACAGAACAATACAATTCAATACAATACCACTCCACATCCACATTCCCCTGGAACCCCCTCAAGGACCCCTAGGGGTCCGCAGAGCCCACTTAGAGAACCACTACCCTAGAGGTTGGGTACCGTATTGTTCAAAGTTAAAACCAAAAAATACGTAGTTATAAAAATACATTATAAATCAAGGAAATTTCTGTTTATTTTTTGTATCGAAAAAGTATCGAACCGTGACACCAAAATATCAAACCGAACCGAACTGTGAATTTTGTAAACCGTTGCACCCCTAATATATATATATATACCTATATACCTATATATATATATATATATATATATATATATATATATATATATATATATATATATATATACACACACACACACACACACACACACACACACACACACACACACACACACACAGTAGGCTATATTTATCTATTTTATTTTCTTCGATCTCACATAAGGGGTCCTTTGAAGACCCCTACAGCCTATGTGGAGACATTGAAAAAGTTTGCATTTAAGCTTTTTGTGAGATTTCTGAACCTCAAGCTTTAGCTACACTGCCATCTGGTGGTAAGATTAGATAAGTGGATAGACTGAGACAATAGCCTACAGAAAGCAGAGAGAGAGAGAGAGGAATGAGAGAAAAATATTAATGATGTAGCTGGAATAATATAATCCTCTCAAATACGTTTTCATTGAGATAGAGAGAGTGAGGTGTGGTTATGGTGGTGGGATAAATTACTTGCTATCCTGGAGGAAATGGGTCATAGCTCATGTGATAGGCCTACTGTTGGTCTCCAAAATAACATGTGACTTCCCACAACAAACTATCAAAGGCTGCATTTATACAAACTGTGTTTCTAAAATAACTAGGCCTATAGATCAGGTTATCTGCTGAGTAATAGAGTAAACCATTACGTGGCAAGCCAACAAATCGGTGTGTAACCTTATATTTGGCTCCAAAAGAACAACATATTAGGTTGTACATAAATAGGCCTAAGCAAACAAGTCTTGCAGCAGTATAATTTACAGCTGTTGCTCAAGAGAATGCAGAATGTGGTTGCTTCACACTAACTGGTTTGACACATTTGTCTCAGCGCAAAACTTTCACTCATTTTATTGAATTCTTATCCAATCTGGGAACTGATGGGAACCCATCAGATCTTATATTTGCATGGCTTTTACTTGTCATATCCTTCAACAAATAAAGTCTAATATTTCTACAATTGCAAAAGACTGTAGGCTATGCCTATAGGCCTATAGCCTATCCAGTCATTGGGGCATAAACAAGAAGTCAAAGGATAAAATCAAGTCTGATAAGGCTGTCCATGTTCACATCATGTACATTAGGCTACTTGAGACCATTTTCCAAATGCTTAATTTTCTAACATTTTGGACAAAATAGCCAATTTTTCATTGAGGTGACCAGTTGTCCATATAGTGCCCCACCTGACCTGTAGCCCTGAATACACGTTTGAGCAGAACATGTTCACAACTGCGCCTTCTACAGATGGGTTAATATAAATAATAGTAATCAACACAATAACAGTTGGTGTCCTCTCCTCCCAGTCCTCAACCAACCTAATCTCTCAAGAACAGAATAGTGCGAACCAGAGCACTGCTCTGGTGCGAACTAAACAGAGAGGGGCGCTGTTTTCCCTTTTCTTTGAGGCCAGATTGCAACCAATCTATTAAACTGTACTCTTTTACAAGCAAGCTGTCAGTTGTCATGCTGAAGAGGAACAATGCGGGTCGTTGTGTTACTTTTATGCCTAGGCAGTTTAAATGCGAATCCAACGCAGACTCCAAGGATGATATTCACAGACACAGACAAAGACACGAACGGTAGGCTGCCTATTTTTGTGAATTTAAATAGCCTATAACTTCTGTTAAACCTGTCACATATGAAGCAGAAAGAATCATTGAATCATCAAACGCTGCCATGAACGATTTTATGACTTGATCTGCCAATTGCCAATATGGGCTTAGACTAGGCCTACTTAATAATATAATATTATAATATAATTTCATAACTCACAAAAGAAAATTCCATGCAACAGTAGCCTACAGGAATTTAATCAACTGGATCTGCATACAGTCAAGCTGTCAGCTGTCAGCAAACATAGTTTCAGACAGGTTATATCATATGACATTGTGTTTAATGTGTTAAAGGTATCTTGTCCTTAAAAGTAAGTAGGCTAGTAATTAGCATAAGTATGCCATTATAGCCAGGCTAATTATTAAAGTAATTAAAGTAGCCTAAATGAATTAATTAATACATATTTAGATGTTATGTTGAGTTTGACCACAAAGCAACTTTCTAAAGGCTGTCGATCATGTCATTTAGGTAGGTTTCTGAACTGTCGATCATGTCATTTAGGTAGGTTTCTGAACTGTTAAGACCACAGACTGGGCACTTGAGGTGACTGGGAACTTTTCCCCAGGAAAATTGGTAATTCTTTGTGGAAACTTGGGTATTGAATCAGAATAGGCCTACTGCCACTATTCCTAAATTAAAATAAATGTTTCAAAAGCTTTAAAATAGTTTTGCAAGACTTTGCAAAAAAGAAAATATGCTATTTTTGACAGAACAAATGTGTTTTTCAAATATTTCTGGAAAGACATTTTACAGTGTTTTGCCAACACAGTTTCAGAGTTTCAAATTTGTCAAACACAGTTTCAGGATATGCATGTTGGCAATGGTCTCCCTGGGTAGACCTATTATTTAGTTTTTCATGTTTGAAACCTTGTAAATTGGGGCACCCGCTGCGCATACCACATAGGCATTGCCACATAGGCATTGATGCCTGACGGTGTTGCCGGTTCGATTCCCGATTCGGACGACCTTTGCCACATGTCACTCCCCGTCTCTCCCCCAATTCCTGTCATTCTGTCCTATCCTATCAAGGCATAAAAGCCCCCAAAAAAACTTAAAAAAAAAAGAATTGTGATAATTTTTGAAGCTTTTAACTTTGTTGTCATCGATGGCACTGCAAATGAGGGCAACCTCAATGTCTTTTCGAGAATAAATAAAGGTTGAATAATCGTCAGCATGGCAACATAGAGGGCCACTGCTAGACTAGGGCATTGTGGGCCGTTCTGAGGTCCTGGAGGTTAGTGCGGATGTAGCTTACTCTTGGGAGGACCATCTGCCTAGCAGTTGGCGGAGGTGGAGAAGGAACCAGCGGGTGGCTACTGTTCCGTTTTTGTCAGTGAACAATGGGTCTGATGGTTGGGCGTGTAGGGACTGTATGGCGTGGATGTGATTGACCAGGGGTTCGTATGGACTGACTGGGGAGTTGAGGCGGAACAGGTAGATGCGGGTCAGGCAGCACTGGGATGATTTGCTCCGTTTGATTGTGAAAACTTGAGTGTCGTTGTCGTGGGCAGCTAGATCGGACAGGCAGGGCAGGGGTGGATAGTGGGTAGCATCTGAGAAAGCCGTAGAAGGCTAGTAGGAACATGGATTCGAGGGTGGAGGTGATAATTTGGTTGGCGTGGCTCGAACGGTTGAAGTGGATGCACGCAACTAAGATGAGGTGGCGGGGAAGATCATGTGAAAATGGAGGTACCGGGACTGGATGAAGGTCTGAGTGTGGAGCCAGAGTCTTGAATTTCTGAAACAGAAAACGGGAGAGTGAGTCAGCTATTGCATTGTGGTAGCCATGGACATGAGCAGCTTAGATGATGAATTGGTGTGTTAACGGAGAGCCATGTGAGTCAGCGCAGGAGTGACATGATGGGGAGAGATGAGGAACGGCCTTTGTTAATTATGTGGACTATTGAAAGGTTGTCTGTGTGGATGAGGATGCTCTTGCTGGTCAATTTGGAACCACATAGTGCTGCGTAGATAACTATGGGGTATAGCTCGTGGCGGAGGATTGGGAATGTTCTGGGTCGAGGTGGTGAAATTCATCTGGTCAGGGGGATGAAAACCACCTCCTGGCATAGTAGCCTCTGAATTCTGCTGAGGAGGCGGCATTGGTGTACAGTTGGAGGTCTTCAGGGGAGGAGATGAAGTCATTGTAGAAGAAGGTCATTCTGTTCCAGTTGGTGAGGAGGAGGTGCCATAGACAGAGTTCCGTCTGAAATGAGGGGTTGATAGTGACTTGTTGGTGGAGGGAGGGGACCGAGGTGGATAGCTGGAGTACATTTTAAAAGAAGGAAGATTATGCGGGATTATGCGGATGGCGTAGTTGAGGTGGCAGCTCAAGGAGAGGACTTGTTGTTTGGTGCACAGCGGCATTGGAGATGTTACTGCAGATCATTTACGTATAAAAAA
Source organism: Nannobrachium achirus (assembly GCF_963921795.1). NCBI lineage: Eukaryota > Metazoa > Chordata > Actinopteri > Myctophiformes > Myctophidae > Nannobrachium > Nannobrachium achirus. The sequence goes on along the minus strand of NC_137816.1, from coordinate 25,540,872 downwards.
GTAAAGGTCTGTCTAAGATTGATCCTTGCGGTACACTATACAAGTGACCTCCATAGCTTATAGCATCATAGAGGGTATCACTGAATGCACCTGCCCAGTATGGAGCTGTACAGCCAGCGCTGCCTTAGGAAATCCCTGAGGGTCATCAAAGATCCCACACACCCCCATAACAGTTTGTTCCAACTGTTGCCATCAGGGAAGAGGTATCGGAGCCTCAAAGCTGGCACAAGCAGACTGAAGAACAGTTTCTTTTCCCAGGCAAAATAAGAAAAAAAAATCGAACCTCTGTTCGAAGTGGAGCTGTGTGTGTGTGTGTGTGTGTGTGTGTGTGTGTGTGTGTGTGTGTGTGTGTGTGTGTGTGTGTGTGTGTGTGTGTATTGCAGTTGATGCTCAGGGCAGGCTAGACTCAACAGCACCTCTCTGGTCACCCAGGATCATGTGTACCGATTTTTGTGACATTTGAAGAAAATATGTAGGAAAAGGAGCAAAAAGTGTGTTTTGGAGAAAATTCAAGATGGCGGAAAATCTATCCTGGCGCAAATGGGCGTGGCCTATGCCAGATGCGTCTTGACCCAAGGAATCCAGGGAAAAAAGAATTTTAATTTTCCGATCTACGGTTCAAGAGTTACGGGCAAAACGTAAAGTGGGCCGTTATAGCGCCACCATGAGGCCGAGTGATGTAATTATTTTTCGATTCATTCTTAAAATCATTATGAATCTCCTCTCCGAGGTTTGAAACTGTAGCTCCTATGGTTTACGAGAGAAAAATACTTGAAAGTGATTTCTTGCATTGTCCCATTATAAGTCAATGGGGACAATTAAGCGTCGTTTTTTGCCGATTACGTCGGCATGGTAAGGCGGATCGGAACGAAAGGTTATAGAACACCATTCCCGGCCGAGCCGCACATTTTGATGTATATATTGCGCGAGTGGCGTAAATGGTGCGGCACTAGTTACGCGCCGAAGTTTAGGCTACATACACGGACGGAGACAGACAGACAGACAGACAGACAGACCCACACACACGGCCACGTATAGGGAGCTTGTGTTCCACACAGCTCCAACAATGAACAACTTCTGTGGTATTACGGCCTTGTGGTATTACAGATAGTAACTATTGGCGTAACAGTTTGCTGTTAAAGTATGTTACATTTCGGCAGTGCCCGTGCTTATGGCATTTCCATTTCATTTCCATTTCCAGACACATTCAAAAGACTATCTCTAGATGGAAATCATGCACACATACAGCTTCTCCTTGCTCAACAAGATGTCGTCACAGCTGCAGGGAAAACTCACCTGTATTTTGCAAACTTCAAGAATCTCCAACCCCCGTCTCCCACGGTAATATTATGAGCTAAGTTTAATTATGTGATAAGGGTATGGGGTTACAACATGAAATGCAGATTAATTAAGAACAAATTATTGATTTATGTTGGTGGGTAGCAACAAATATGAAATATGAATACATCTGCAGCTCTTATCGGGATACGAATGATTTGATGAACGCTTACTTTTATTAATAAGTCTGTTATTAACGAATCACAGACTCCAGCTTTTGGAAGCGAATGCAGTGGCAGTGATCCTGCGTCCGTGAGTATTTTAAAACCACAGATTAATACTACAAATACTGAAATTGCATTTGATCCAGAAAGTTACGCTAACCTTTGAGGTTGCCCTTTTTGAGGTTGCTCTTTTTAAAATCTTTTCAGGATTGTCAATATAATATCACTGTAATTCACAAGAGGAAAGGTGACAACCAACTCTTCATGTGTGGAAATAATGGCAGAGAAACAACATGTTGTAATATGGTACGTATGAGACAAGACAAGCGATCTACAGTACATGGTGGGAATGAATGCCCAGCATACTGTATGTTTTCTATAAAGTGGCAGAGTTCTTGTACTAATTCAGTAATGGTGTGTGTGCCTGTAACTATTAAACACAGATAGTGTGTCAACTACATAGAAATAGAAATTGCGACCCAGCAGTTTCCGGTCTCTACGATCTAAATAAAGCACACACACAAAAAGCAAACAACAGCAACACACACACACACACACACACACACACACACACACGCACACAAAAGTTTCAGACTTTTGAAAGCGGAAAAAGCCCAGGTCAATAAGGAAGTATTCTTGTTAAAGAACAATGTTGTAATGGCAGAAGTAGGCAGTATGGCCACCAAAGGCTTGTGGTGAGTGCAGGTTTGGTTGACGTTTTTCATTGGAAATAGCAAATCTATTTCATTTCAGAATATGTCGGAGCCATCGGCTTTGTGCACGCCATCTGAACAATTTGCAAGCATAAAGCAAGTTCACATTAAGGAAGGAGAACCATCTGTACTCATTGGTGAGCTATTAGAAATCACATATTAAACAGCATAATGAAATCTCTCATCTATCATCTCTCTCTCTTTCAGATGCCAATTTGTTTTTATTGTTTGACCTATTTCCCCTGGTGTGATAGAAGGACTTCTAAACTAGATCCCAACTAGTGGCAGGGCTCTAAAGATGGTTATGTCTGTTGGTCAGTGTGCGTCCTTTTATATCTCAAAATAACTGCAACATTCTATGAAATCTACCATGAAGCTTTCCAGGACCCTGGAAGGTGACACCTGTGGTTTCAAGTGCCTGATTTTGATGAACCCGTGGCTGCCCACCCTTAGGCAAAATCTTCCATTTGTTACAGTAATGGTCACATTGATTGCTACCCCTTTTTCTCCCCAATTTAGTAGTTGTGCCAATTGATTCTCTTCCACACACATTTCTGTGTTGTCACTGCTGTTGTATCCTACTGACCGGATTTCATCCCCCGAACATGGGCCAATTGCGTTCAAGTAGACGCTTGACAAAGCCGGAGACCTGTGTCACCAAGTGATACCTAGTGTCACTCTCCGCCTAAAATATCAGCTTTGCACACAAGATATCCCAGACTCTAACAGGAAAATTCCGGGATGAACTCTACTAATTTTAGTGACCCATATATAGGCAGCATGGCCTATATAAGCATAAGGGCTGCTATTGGGGCTTTTACACTCCTTATAGTCTTGTTCCTTTACTATTTATTAACCGGAGAATGTAGCAAAGGGAGAATGCACTGTTACAGCACCTCCATGTTTAACATTTCAGTCAAACAACTTGTGTATGGAGATGATGGAAATTCACTATTTATCTTTGTCTTTATCACTTCCGTTCAAACATAAATGTAAATGCTAGCCAAATGAGAGCACAGAGAACGGTCATCTGGAGACCTTGGATGAAAAGAATGTGCATTGTATGCTTGGTTGAAGGAGGGGGCGCAGACAATAGCATACTGTTCACTTACAGCAGTTACATGAGCAGATGAACTCAGCAGAAGTTTCTTTCTGAGTTAGTTTCACCAGTTTACCTCCATTCTGGCAAATGGATGAATTGACATATGGATGCTACTAAGTAAAAACACAGTCTTCTACTGTCATTTAAGTGGCTTGCACAAGACCAAGGGCACCTTATTTTAATTTTTGAGGGAAGGAAGATAATTGCTTATTTAGTTTTTCCTAAATTAAGCTCTCACTGACACGCTATTGGACAAATAGGCGGATATTGGGTTATTCACTTGGTCACTGAAATGGACAATTGGAAGCTCTGTTTAACGAATTAATCATTATAGCTAACTGTTTTTTTACATTCTCAGAGTCATCAGGTGGTGAAGAGCTCTATGTCACTCATTCTGGAACAGAGGGATCTGTTGGCATCCATCGGTCTGGAATGTACAGAGTCGGACCTGACAACTACAGTAAAGGTAGTAGCAAGCTGCAGTATAATACAACAAGTTGTTTGATGTTTAGACCCATCACATGAGGGTGGACGTTTTATGAAAGCAATAGCCTTGTTGAGGTTTACTGTGAGCAGGGGTTCTTGATGGTAAATGGCTGTGGTGTGGCTATTGCATTGTCATCATTAATCTCTGTAATCACAGTAAAGGATGTCCTCTGTTGTACTATTGCTTTGATACAGTTATACATCTATTAATTATTTAGCCTTTCAAAGCTCATAGTGGTTGTACATGTAACATAATTAAAACAGAGAAATCCAAGGCAAAAATTGTACTGGTTAAAATGTTTGCACCATGTTTCGGGCTTGCAGATCTGCTACTTTTGATGCTTTTTGTGTAGTATGATCAAGTAGGTTGTTACTTTATGGAAAAAACAAAACACAAACAGCAACAAAATATTGCTTTATGTTAACCATTCACTTTATGGCAGCAGTTTTATTTTTTATTTTGATCAATTAAACTGTATAGGGGCTGATCAGGTGCTTGTTTCTCCAATCCTCAGAGCAGAAGTATGTGAGTTTGGTGGTCAGTAATAGAGCCACCGACCAGCAGAACAAGATATTTGCATTTTATAATGAGAAGAAGCCAGACCCAAGCATGGACAGCGATATGTGGCTACCCTTTGTTAGCCAGGTTTGCATGGTAAGGACTTCATACAGCTAACAAATAGCAAATAGCATGTGCAATTCCTCGACCACTTTGCCCTGTTGTTGGTTGACTAAGGTTTATGGCGGTGCTTACTCTGACCTTTGTAAATCGCTCTGAAGTAGAACATCTATGTATGTATGTAGAGACAGGGTTCGAAAAGAAAAAAAAAGTGGGGGCAACATTTTAGTTTCCAGTTTCCACATCAATGTAAATGTGCCAGAGTTTGCTTAGATCTCATCTGTAGTCACTTAAGCCCTATACACTTTTTTGTAGATTGTATATTGGCTATTATATAATTTGTTTGCGACAGCGTGTTGTTCAACCTTGACACGTCTGCTCTTACTATGGTATCCCGACTAGGCAGACCATGGTGGCTCTAAGGGCTACCGGCAGTTTGAATGGACATCCCAGCTTCAGGCCAGGCTCTACTGTGGGGACAGGAGCAGCAGAAAGCACTACCGTGAACTGGTGGATGTGGCTGTGCTCCATGCAGACCAGTGGCAGGACACCAGGGTCTATGCACTCTTCAAAAATGAATGGTACATGTATATTACTCATCATCTATATTAGACAAAGATGATAGGAACTTCCTGACTGGATGAGTTGTGGTTCATATTTTAGTTACCTTTTTTTAAATGACATATTTGTAAAGGTAGCCAGGCTTACTCATCTGCAAAGAGAAAAGCCTGGGCACAACATACCGATAAGGCAGAGAGTTCCTAGAAAGGTGCGACTTCCGCAGTGTGAATTTCCCTGGAAGTTCTACTTCTCCTTCTCCATCGGTTGTGCTTGCAATGAACAATATCCAAACAAAACATGGATTCTGACAAAGTTACAGCTATTAAGAGCGAGTTAAGAGCTAAAACACATTTTTGTTTGTTTCGCTGGAGGACCTGCACCGCATGACGTACAGTAACTTCCCTTAAATGCAGCACTTCCGCCAAATTCGAGCACTTCTGTTACAGTAAGACAACGCACAGCGCAGGTCTCGTCTCGCTCAGCGTGGCACAGCGGTGTCAGATTTCACTTACTGGCACGAGACAGAGAAAGAGAGACACACACACACACACACACACACACACACACGCACACGCACACACACACACACACACACACACACACACACACACACACACACACACACACACAAATAAAAAATAAAAAAAATCCCAAACAAGTTGGCCATGGAAATAGATTGGGATAACACTTGTTGTCTATGTAAGCATATATTTTACATCCCTACAGAGTTTAAAACGATCAATTCCAGTAGAGTTTGGGCTGTTTTGGGTGTGTCTGCTACTTGTAAAAATGAATAAAACCAAATGGACCCGAAGGGGCTTATTTCTCAGGGTACAAATATTGACATAGCTAAATTGCCACTAAAGATTTGCACACAAGCAGCCTAATTGTGACCACATAATGTCCACGCATTTTGGAGCTGTTGAGTATTGAATCAATATGATATTTCCTTCCAAAATGAATAATTAACATCCTGGATGTGGTTGCTTAATTTGTAACTCAACATAAAATTACTTTTACACACTCTTGGCAAAATTCCAATCAGTGTTGCATTAGTGATTCAGTGTTTGTGGGGGGACGCAATTTTTATGACATCACGTGCACGTCACTGAACACCTACTCTACAGGAGTTAACAGGTCAGACAATGGTCTTTTGATATGCATACATGCTCATCCCTTTGTTAAATCACCCTGCTGTGACACTACAGCGTTTGTAAACGTTGTCGAGGTGTGAACTTGGGGTTGTTTTGCATCGATGCATGTCCGTGTGCGTGCCGTGAATGGTGTGATATTGCCCACAAAGGGTGTCGCTCTCCATTCCGACATGTCGCCACCCCGAAATTGACTTCTGATTGTCGGAGTGGCGACACTTCCATAGAGGTTAAGTTTAGGGTTAGGGTTAGAGATAGGGTTAGTGTCGGAATGGAGACATGACGGAAAGGAGACATGTCGGAGTGGCGGGGTGTAACCGCCCATAAAAGATACGGGACGGCGTCTACACGCGTGACCGTCACCGGACCAATGCAACACTGATTCCACTGCATGGCCCACTTTCACTTCCTCTTCCTCTTCTCAGAGGTCCTCTTTGGTTGTTCAGCATGTCCCGCTTCCGGGTTGCTTTCCTCAACCAGAGAGCAGAAGCCTGCAAGACACTGAGAAACCTGGTTGTGTAAGGCTGCTGACTCTCTGTCTATGTTCACAGGGGCACGAGTGCTGTATGTGTGTACACAGTTGGTGACATCGAACATGTCTTCACGACATCCAAGTTCAAGGGCTTCACTGAGGCCATCCCAAATCCAAGACCTGGAACAGTAAGTGTCAGTGTATTATGATTCCAAAGGGACATGAGAGTCATGTGGAAATAATATGCTACCTACCTGGACACAATTATTACGAACGTGACAGTAAAACACTAGTATGTAACGTCATTAGTACCACAATGATGAAGTCACGAACGGCACTTGCGCTGGATTCTGTGACAATAATGACGGTAAAGCACGGCTTCCAATGTATTGTAATTTTACAACAGTTACAGGAGGTCAGAGTGGGAGGAGCTTCTAGTACACAGTTAAATCCACATCAAGACAGAACAATTGACTATATTTTTAATCAGTGGCAGATTTCACTTAATCAACACTGTCTCTATGTAAAATACCAACATGAACATATACAGCCATCAAATATTATTCACAATTAGCCAATAAAGAGTTCTTCCTCCAGTGTATTTCATAGATCCCTCGCGGGCAGCTCTGTCACGCTTAGTGAAAATATGCCCATACAGACCATGATTGATTTGTGACCTTGACCGTGGACATTTTCAATCCAACCTACTGATCATTCCCTCCAGGTTTCATAAAAATACAGTCATGTGTTCTTGAGTTATTTTGTTAACAGAAATGCCAGACAAAAAAAAAGAAGCGTTGTATTGTCTTCTCCACCAGTGTAGTGGAGACCGTGCCAAGGCGGAGGCCATGAACGTGGTGGAGAAACACTCGGAGATGGAGGACACAGTCCAACCAAACAAGACCTTTGTGAGCTCTCACCACTACACACACCTCTGTGTGGACAGCCTCCACAACCACACAGTCCTCCTCCTCGCTCTAGGTGGGTAATGTTCCACTTGATGTTTCATTTCATCACTGTCAGGCAGAAACCTTGTATCTAACAAGGCTTGCACCCGACAACAATGATTTGTATAGATCTTTAAAATGTTGGAAAAACAACAACAACCACAGTGACCCCGAGGACCCCCTAGGGGTTGAATATCCATAACATAGTACATAATATGTGAACAAGTAACTAAGTAACTGGACTCAAACCTGTGTGACCTTTAGGTTAGTGAACTGGTTTACTTAGATCTGGTGTGGTTTATTCAGACTGATGATCCAAACCACCATCATCTCCATATACACACGCACATGATTCATTTCCTTATCCTGAGTCACATTATGAGTTTATGGGAGACAAGGCACCAGGAGAGGATGTGATATAATCTAACCACACCAAGCTACATCATCAATAGTTAAAAATACATTAAAGTCAATAAGATGTGATCTGTTAGGTCAACTGTGGGTCCCGACCCTTCATTGAACATTTAGAGGGGCCCACTGAAAGTAAGATATGCACAATGAATAACATTTTAGAAGGATATGTTTTTTCCTTAGTGAGTGAGAGATACAAAAAATTAACACCTTAAAAATAATACCTTTAATACTTTAAAAAATAAAAACAACAACAGACACCACCTTTTTAGATTAAAACCTTTGAGAAATGACCAAAAGGTGTCTGCTTAGCGCAAAAAGCACTGGTCAGTCTACTTTGTGAAATGAGCATATTAAGTGGACCACTTTTTATCAGCTACCGGTAATCACGATAAACTGATGATTAAAGAAAAAAAGTAATGTTTTTACGCATTACAGGGTGATAGCGTTAACACACCCTTATCTTATCAGAACATTATAGACTGTGTTGGGAAATGCAGGTGATGATGTGAACATGATGAAATATGACACAATTGTTAAACTCTTGTGAAATATTACTACCAAATTGAGGATACAGTATAGTTGACTTTGAGATTATTATTACTAGTAAGACGCCTCAGAGAGACATGCGACCTCGAGGTCGTGCCAATTCTTGGCCATCTGGCCAGTGATGTATATTGGACGAGTTACCCATATATGGATACCCTTGGTACCCATATATGGAGATCCATGTACTGTATATGGTACATCCCTTTTATGCCCATACATGGAGATCCCTGTCTGAACCAGCCACACATACCGGTATATTGGCTGTCTTCCTCCATATAGGGGCATTCCCCTATGAAGTACTGTTAGATATGGGCTTAATATTGATGACATCAGGGATATCCATATATGGGCATAATAGGGATTTTGTTAGAGTGGTTCCCATGACATCACAACATACAATCAGTTTTATGCCCATACATAGAGATCCCTATCTGAACCAGCCACACATGGCCATATCTTGGCCATCTGGCCAATGATGTATATCAATGACATCGGGAATCTTCATATATGGGCATAAAAGGGATTCTGGGGAATACCCATATATGGACTTTTACATAGGTGATGTCACCTGTCTGTGATATCATCTGTGAATCATGTCACAGTGATGTGTCAGGGGAACCAGTGTCAGGTGTGACATACAGACAGAGATACACGGACAAGATGTACCGGTTTTCATAGTAAACTTGCGACCTATGGTCGCAATACTTTTGTACAAAATAATGCACTGAAATGTAATAATGTCTACAGTGTGAGTTTGACAACTTGTTCATTCAAAACTGAATGAAGTCTTTATGCCAACTGGCGAGACCTACTCAATATTGTTGTTGGAAGGTTTATCAGGCTCCTCTGTTCCAGATACAGGCCATAGGGATGAACCTAATAGATAAAGTCTTACTATTGTCAATATCTATTAACAATTGTTCATATTTGACATATTCATAAACTTACTCAAGAGTGGAGAAGAACTGGAATAAAAAACAAATCTCTGTAACTGAAATTGGCAAAACAAAGATTGAAATGTCACTGTGATGTCACCTGTGATGTCACATAAACATGTGTGTACATTTGTAAAAAATGGGATCTATAATTGGCTTATGATGGATTGGTAAATGTATTATTTTCTTCATTCCTTCTGTGTTTCTGTGAGTCTGACAATGGATCTTTCAAATCAAAGGGGTAAACATGAATAGAGCCATTTCACTGTATATGAAACAAGATACAGTACAGTATATTTGATGTTAACTTAGTTTGATGCTTTGTATTGTGTTCCTTCAAGTGTTAAAAGACCTGTGTTCAGTCAGGCAATGAGAGCATGTGTAATAAAATATTAACAGAATCTCCTAGTTGTACAGCAAGACACTATAGTGTTTGATTAATACACATTGGACTTTCACTGAGTGAAAAAAGAGAAGTAATGACATTATACTGTACTGGTCTGGGAAGTCATACATTTGACAATAGCTCAAAGTTCTATTTATATCCATGCGACCATAAACTGCTACCATGCCTTTGTTGTAATGTTGTGGTAGATAATGCAAACAAACAGGCTGAACATGCTCAGTTCTTCAGCGGCGGCGAGCATCTCTTGCCAACAAGGTGCCGACTGATGCCTGATTTAGGCCTCTGCGTTTAAAAAAATACCTGTGTACATCTGAAGTAAGCCTTATTCTGTGTGCATCGATGAACTCAATGTACTATAGGGTGTGTAGTTCTACGGTTCTAACCCATTTTCAGGCCAGGCGTGACTGCTTAAAAAAAGCCATCCCCATCCCATAATTGCGACTGTAGGTCTCAGTTTACTATCAGAACCGTCACAGCTTGACCGTATCCGTCTGGACTCTGGACGGGTAACACCTGACACTGTGGTTCCCCTGACACTGTGTGACATCACAGGTGACATCATAGTGATGTCAGATACTCAGAGAAGGGATCTCCATATATGTGCATAAAAGGGATTTTGTTAGGGATCTCCATATATGGGCATAAAAGGGATTGTATACCAGATGATGCCCTGTTAGGGCCACACTAACAGAATCCATTATGGCCAAGACAGATCTTACTGGTAATATGACTGATAATGTATGGCATAGTTCACTAATGACATGAATAGAATACTTACTTATACAGTACTTACCCAGGAAATCTGGTAGGGAACATGCTGTACCACAAAGGTACAGTCATACAAATATAGGGCACAACACTCCTTCCTTAGTCCTATACACCACAAATTTCAACACACAAGTTTGAAATCTTACTTAAGAAACACAAGTTCTGTGACTTGTAAGAGGAAGTGTGTGTGCGTGTGTGTGTCAAGCCCTATGACAGTGTATAAACGTAATGTTTGGACATGCTCAGATGCTTGCTCATGATCTGTGTAATCTCCATGTCTCTTCTTGCACCACATTACTTTCTACAGAGAATGGAGGAGTTCAAAAGGTACTGGAGGATGACAATCAGACTTTCATCATCGCAGAGTATCGTCCTTTCAGCCACAGAGTCATTGATGACATGATCCTTAACCCCTCCACGGTGAGTCGCGCATTACTGTCTACATACTCAGACCCTCTCATCAACAGATGCTGAGGGCTACAGCAAAGTATGAGTCAATATAATGTTATAGTGTGTGCTTTATCCAGGCAATAGGTTTCTAATATGAAATGGCCAAATATCCACTTGGATATCCACGTGTGCACGTGCGTGGCGTGCATGCTCTGTGTCTTAATGCACTTGCCTTGCCTTATAATGTAAATGTAGGAGATGTGCTGGTACCATATGATAGTGGCTGATGCGCTGTGGTTGGAAACCTGTGATATACTTATTTCCTGAGCCCTGCCCTCAAGTTCCTGTCTCTCTACTCTCATATCTATGAAAATAAATTGTACACCCATTGTACCCCCCACACACACACACACTAAAAAAAAAAAAAAGAAAAAGAAAAGAAATACAACTGTATACACACACGCACACAGGCTACAGAATATTACAGTATATACCAAATGTAACTGACATGGGTGGATAACCTTCTCAGGGTGTCTCCTTGTCTCTCAATGAAGTGTGTAAAGAGAGAATGAAAGAGTGAATTTGTTTTAATACCATTGCAGAAGAAGCTATACGTCAGCTCCAGAAAAGAGATAGTCCAGATCAACCTGAGGAACTGTGCCCGGTATGGACCCAGCAAAAAGGACTGTGATCTAGCCAGAGATCCCTACTGTGACTGGGATGGCACCCACTGCTGCCCTGCCACGAGGTAACGCTGATCCTCCTGCCCAGAGCCTGCTTTGTCTTGCTGTCTCTCCATCCCTTTGTCTGTCTGTCTGTCTGTCTGTCTGTCTGTGATGTTACAGTGATGTGTCAGCCTTTTATGCCCATATATGGAGATCCCTGCTCTGAGTATCTGACATCACTGTGATGTCACCTGTGATGTCACAGTGATGTGTCAGGGGAACCACAGTGCCAGTCATTACAGACAGACATAGATGCGGTCAAGCTGCGACCGTTCACATACTAAACTGCGACCTACGGTCACAATAATAACCACCTGGACAGTATGTTGCACAATCTGATCTTGTCTGTCTCCAGACAATTAACAAGTTGTGCTCTCCCATGTCTGGGTGATCTTACATCTGTGAGTTGTCTTTGTTCTGAACTATTAATACCTGAAATCAAAGCATTGTTCGTTCTGACGTATTTAGTTTTGAGTTGCCATAAAGGAATGCAAGCCAGCCAGGGCACGATTGGATAGTCAAATGGTTAGAGTTGCCACCTAGTATGTACAGTATGTACCTGGTGTACAGTATGCAAGTAATGCAAGTGAGAGTTTAAGAAGATAATTGAAGGCAAGAATTGTCACAAGTCCAACAGAAACAGCCCACGTGATAATATTGTGTTGCATGAAAATGTAACGTGAGAGAGAGAGTACAAGCTATACAATATGGAGGAAAGGGTTAGTGTTAACTGCAAACTATTTGCAACATATCAAGAAAGAAGAACAAAATAACCAGATGTACGTAATGAGTTTCTGTCTGCAAACTAGGTTGCCAGGGTAACGGACATAAAAACATACACAATAGTTTAGCACTGTATATTTAGAACAATATCAAATGTTACATAAATTATTAAAATGATGTTGTGCATGAATAGTTGACTGTTACCAACAGCATCGACTTGGTTATTGTAGTCAACTAGCCGACTAGTGACATGACTTTGTGGTTTCTAAATAAGACTTTTGTGTTTTTTTGGTGTGTGTAAACAAATAAAATAAAAGGAAGGGACAAACCCATTGTCCACAGACCGTTGCCACTGTCTTCTCCATACAAGGGGGTACCCACCAAAAAGAAAATTACCCCTTAGTACTTTGTTTTGATTAACGGTTTTAATGCCAGCTTGCTTGAGTTGTTATCATTTTTATCAAGTTTAGGGTAGTGGGTGGTGTCGGGGAAGGAAATTCCTGTTACTGTACGTTCCTAATCTGTGGCTACCTTGATAGCCACAGACTTCCCGAGGGGTTTATGGGCAATCTCTTAAAAGCTTCTCTTAGGAAAGGAAGGCTTTCAATAATAAGCTTGTAATTGGAATAAGACCAATCTTCCAGAACACCCAAACTTGAGAAATGAACAAATCTATCATACTATCAAGTGTATTGTTTGGAATGTGTATAGACCAGACAATTAGATGTATTTGCATATCATGTGAATTGTATGAAAAAAGGAATACTTTGTAATGTATTCAGTTTCAGTTAGCCATTCTAACTACGTATACTCAATGCAATTGAAGATTGTTTTCAGTGACTTGTAGGAGAAGTAAAACTGGTTTTGTTGCCTTGTCTCTCAAATGTTGACACTTCAGATCAGACAATAATAAACCCCCAGGGCCAAATGCACTGTAAATGCATGTTGTTGTGGGAAACGTTGTTGTGTTTGGCATTTCCAGGCAATCATAATTGTGTTTATATGTTACTGTAAGCCATTTCCCAGAAACAAACTTCACTTCTCTTTTCACAGTGACACATTGCAGAATATGGAGGAAGATGATGTTTGCTCGCACAGTAAAGGTATGAACATACTTTTATTTTAAATAGAGCAAGCAGTCCCTCAGCAGTCCACTCCTGTTAGTGCTTATTTTCTTTGCCATGACAACTGGAAAGCTGAGAGACAGAGTTTGGGTCTTATGAACCCTACTGTCCCTATTCTGGGGCTGAACACTCGACTCATGCAGATCTACAAGCTTGCACGATGTGTTGTGAGCCTGTAGACCAGCTATTTTCACTGAAGACTATACCTCAGCGTTCAATACCATAATTCCCCTCAAATTAGATGCCAAGCTAAAGAGTGGGTCTAAATTCAAGCCTGTGCCGCTGGATCCTCGACTTCCTGACACAAAGACGTCAGGTGGTAAGGATGGGAACAATTACTTCTGCCCCTCTGACACTCAGCACAGGTGCCCCTCAAGGATGCGTTTTCAGTCCCCTCCTCTACTCCCTGTACACCCACGACTGCGTGGCCCTGTTCGTTGCCATGGCATTGGTCCGAAGGTTCATTAGTCCGAAGGTTCATTAGTCAGAATGTGTTAAGAATACTATGCCTAACTCTAACCCCAACCCTATTAACCTCAGTAACCCTTACTAAATTCGGACTAATGAACCTTCTGACTTATGGGCAGTCCCCGCCCTGTTCAGCTTGAACCAAGTGATCAAGTTTGCGGACGACACCACAGTCATAGGCCTGATCACGAACGATGATGAAACAGCCTACAGGAGAGAAGTGGAGAACCTGGAAGCATGGTGCCAGAAGAACAACCTATCTCTCAACGTGGGCAAGACAAAAGAGATCATCTTTGACTACAGGAGGCCTCCTAGAGACCACTCACCCATCCAAAACGGGGGCGCTGCAGTGGAAAGGGTTAAAGAGTTCAAATTCCTGGGAGGATCTTACCTGGGCAGTGCAGACAGAGTGGGTTGTCAAGAAAGCACAACAATGACTCTACTTTCTCAGGAAGCTGAAGAAAGCTGGGATGGGTCCCAAAGTCCTAAGAGCTTTCTACAGAGGCACCACAAAGAGCATCCTGACTGGCTGCTTCACTGCTTGGTACGGCAGCTGCGCCGACCTCAACTTCAAGGCCCTGCAGAGGGTTGTGCGGACATTCGAACGCATCAGCGGATGTGATCTCCCCCCAATCCAAGCCCTGTACGACGAACGCTGTGTCAAAAAAGCCCAGGGAATCATCAATGATCTACACCATCCCAACCACAGTCTGTTCAAGATGTTGCTGCATGGAAAACCACTACACAGTCTCAAAGCTACTAGCAACAGACTGCAAAGAAACTTCTTTCCACAAACAATCAGGCACATGAACAAGCTGTCAAAGACGAGAACGGTCCAGGGCAAAAGGCATCGCTAGCAGATTTCAGGATGTTTTCTATTATTTGAAATTATGAGTAAGCATCTATGACAAAGGGCTATAAAAATATGACTTATTCAACAAAGTGGTCATGTGGCTCAACTTGCCTTAGGAGTAAGGGGGGTAGGTTAGGGGTAAGT
This sequence comes from Nannobrachium achirus, assembly GCF_963921795.1. Taxonomy (NCBI): domain Eukaryota; kingdom Metazoa; phylum Chordata; class Actinopteri; order Myctophiformes; family Myctophidae; genus Nannobrachium; species Nannobrachium achirus. The sequence goes on along the minus strand of NC_137816.1, from coordinate 25,525,823 downwards.
TGATCCAAGTCAAGGGATTAGTTGACCCACATGATATTCTAAACTTTAACAATTTAAACTTGAACAAATAATGTATTTAATTATCAGAAATATTTTAATAACACATTTCCATTTTGCAAATAGTCTTATTTCTTTTCTTATGGTTATTTAAACTGTAAGAAAAAAAATCAAACCTCGGTTCGAAGTGGAGCGGTGAATTTGAGCAGCTGTACCCTATGTGAGTGAGTGAGTGAGTGTAAACTGTGCCTGTGAGTGAGTGGTGAGTGTGCCTGGCCTGCACAAAACAGCGCCCCTCCTTTAACTAGTGTGTTGTGTGTGGCCACTCAAGGTATTGCCCAGGCTACGGACACGGCCACCCAGCCAGCCAGCCACCCAGCCACATACCCACGGATATACCTGTTCATTGGGAGCGCTTTCACCGCTCCAACAATTAAAACCAATTAAATAAAGTTTGTTATTCAGAACCTTTTAATATTTGCAATTATTAATTTAATATTGAACTTCTCTTAAATGAGTGAATTCATCAAAATGAAAGATCATTCAGCATAATTTGAGTAGCAAAGACCTAATAAAAAATATGAATTGTGATTCATATTAGGATAATTGGATCAATTTACCCCAAGGCATTTGGTTCGTCTTGCCCCACGGCCACCATTTTGACAAAACCTGGCTAGCTTAATGCTTCAGGCTGATCTTCAGCTAAATGATTCACAGAGTTTTATACATTGGAATATGGAATATCACTGGGTAAATTTGCTTTAAGATAAAAGTCATTATACCAGAAAAGTAAAAAAAATTACTTCGACCAGCAAAAAACTCTTTTGCGTAGAAATATGCTTTCCACTTTGCCAACTCCACAGCCAGGTGGAATTTTGCCTGTGTTCTTGAAGGTCACATGACAACTCATGTATAGTTTTAAAGATACAGGGGGTGGTTCAACTACCCACAGGTTCACTTACCACGTTCTCCCCTATTTCTTTTCTTTTTGGAGCGGTGAAAGCGCTCCCAATAGACAGGTATGTCCGTGGGTATGTCCCTGGCTGGGTGGCTGGGTGGCTGGGTGGCTGGCTGGCTGGCTGGCTGGCCGTGTCCGTAGCCTGGCAATACCTTGAGTGGCCACACACAACACACTAGTTAAAGGAGGGGCGCTGTTTTGTGCAGGCCAGGCACACTCACCACTCACTCACAGGCACAGTTTACAGTTTAGGCATTTAGCAACACACACAGGGTATAGCTGCTCAGATTCACCGCTCCACTTCGAACCGAGGTTTGATTTTCTTTTTTTGAATGGGTGGTGGGTGTACAATTTATTTTCATAGATAGGAGAGTAGAGAGACAGGTAATTGAGGGCAGTGCTCAGGAAAGAAGTATATCATAGGTTTCCAACCACAGCGCATCAACCACTATCATGTGGTTGAGCATCTACTTGTTGATCACACATTTGATACGCAAAGAGCAGATACATGTTGAATTATTAAATGTAAAACATTGTTGATTTAGAAAAGGGAGCAGATGACTAATTCAAAACTTCCACACACACTCACAGCAACAATAACTACTTCTTGTGCTGAACAAACGCATGTCTTTATTGATTTGTTCTCAGCGTTGGTATCTGTGAAGGACGTTGCGCCGGTCGCGGTTCCTGCTGGGTCAAAGCATTTCCTCCAATGCCCCATCTCGTCTCACCATGCTAACTACAGCTGGCACCACGGCTCCAAAACCACCTCCTGCGACGCCACAGGGGATCGCTGCCTGCTGCACATCGACAGCATGAGCTCCAAGGACGAGGGCCTCTACAGGTGTGAGCAGATGGAGAAGGGCTACAAAAAAACCCTGGCACAGACTAGGCTGCAGTTGAAGAGCAGGTCCACAGGGATACCGGTGTCACTCACATTGACATTGTTCTGTCTGATTGTTGCAGCAGTTTTGCTATGCTAGGCCCAGGTATTATAAGACAGTGGTTCTCAAAGTGGGCTCCGGAGACCCACGGGGGTCCTTGAGGGGGTTCCATTCGTACGCTCATGCTGAGAACGCACCCAAAAAAGCATCGCTCACATGCTTTATTGTGCTCGCAGGTTTGCACATCACTGTTCTCAACAAACCTGGCCACAGCAGGACATCAGGTCAAAGAAAATGTGCGTCTGTGTGCTTATGCTTGCATGCCTGGTGGGTTTTCAAGGTCTGTGGCCTAACTGGGGGTCCTTGAAATAAAAGAGTTTCTGAAATACTGTTATAAGACACACGTTTTCGAAATGGGGGCTGCCAGGGAGGGAGTGTCAGGGGGGCAATTGGAAAGGAGGGGTGAAAAAAACAGTATGGAAATTCTGGGTTGTTAACGAACAATTTAGTTTAGCCTATAGCTACCAATACGGATATTAGTTTATTTTGATTTTGTTGTTATTCCTTCCCCCTTACGTTTCCGTATGCAGCGATTCTTTGATATGCAAACTGATAAAGAAAACGTGTTCCAGTGTAGTCCTCACCCACCGCTGATTCAGCATGCTCAATCGGATGTAAACAAACTCAAAATAATGGAAATGTTTTTGAAAAGACAAATATCAGATGAGCAGACAGATAAAGCTTGGCTGTAAATTAAATTGCATACATAAAAGAAAGAAAATATTAAGCTGTATGTTAGATCTTTTTATGTTTGCAATTTAATCAAGGATGTCAAAGTCTGGGAACGCCTGCAATAAATAAACATTATCATAACTAGAAATAGGAGCCATGCACACAGCACCTTTAAGAGCCTCACACTGTGCTATGATGACTAATGTATACTTTCTTTGCCAATGTTCTTAACATTATTGCTATGTTATTATGTCTTTGTTATTGCTGTTATTGCTGCTCCAATGTTGTGGAACCAAAACCAAAGAATGCTACTCTTGTGTCCTTGTAGATGTAACAATGAACAATCGCCTGTAGATAACAGTGTAGCTTTTCAAAAGACTGAAGTGCATTCTGGTAAAGTACAGGGAAGAATGTCAGAAAACAGGGTAGAAGTGGTTATGTAGTGGATTAAAATATTATAATTGACCTATTATAAGGTACATGGTAATGCTAAGGAAAGGATCCCACATGTTACAGTGAGGTGCCACAGGTAGTCTGTGTACCATTAAGGCCACTTTTAACCAAACAGATTCGTGGCCGAATCGGCGGCGGAAGGCAGGGAGTGTCAACTAAACAAAGGTATTTCACTGTAAGACTTGTGAATTCAGGTGTGAACAAAAGTCATGGTGACATTATATTATCTCATTATTACTCCAGCATCAACACAAGCAGATGCTATTGAATGTGGACTATTATTGCATTATTATTCCCCCTTTTTTTTTTTTACAAATGGCCTTTCTGTCTGTCTGGGGCTAATCTTGCAAATGAACCGGTAATTGATTGACCAATCAGTTCCACCTTTCTTATGAGTGCTGTCAGTGGGCGTGGCTACCACATGGATCTTGGACTTCAAGTGGCCAGTCTATGATTTCAGCCAATTCTGACCCCCATTGATAGTAAATATTTGCAATATATAAAATATGTGGAAAACATACCCAGACAGATGAGTGTGTCTGTTTGTTTCTGCTTGCTGTTTTGACAGCCTTGTTTGTTTACCTGTCATATCCAGTATAAGTATGTGTTGCATCTGGCACTGTCAACTTATTATTTGTACAATTGTATATTCATAGATTATTATTTTTTTCCCTATTGTTTCTCTGTACTTACCGGAACGTTCAACTTCACTTCAAATATTAAGTTGAATGTTAAGATACTTTGCACTTCTCTTTTATTACTTCATATTTTATTTTACCTGCTTGAAACTGCTGTTTCCTGAAGGATGGAAGTGAATCTGAATTGTAAAGTAGAATTGTATGTACTGTATGTATGAAACACCATGCGGGCACATAGCAGCATGGAAGCTGAATACTACCTCACCCAGCATTCTGGTTTCAATCAGGTCACAGCTATTCTCTTATTTCCTGTGTCCCTGTCAGAACAATTGGCCTAGCCGAAATAGAGAATCATATCCTTGAACATAATGAAAAAGCATTGTTGAAATATGCTTCAGTGTACTGAGAACCAGCACAGAGGTAGCCAGAACTTGTGATGGGGCTTGGTGCCTTTTTACTGTTTATTTGCTTAAACCATGTTATTTTAACCATGCACATCAAACAGTGTTTTATATGCTGAAAGTGTTCCTGTTGTACCTACGATAAACTGGACAACCTTCCTGTTATTTATGTTGTGTTCTGTTCCATTCTTCTCTATTCCCTTTCCCTAATTCTAACTCTTCCATTAACTGCAATGTTGAAAGATAGCAACAAATTATTTCACTGACTCTTTACACTGGCAATAATGCTGTAACAATACAATTGATACTGATTCTTGATGAAAAGATCAAACTGTGACAGTTCTTTTGCATGATGATGAAGTATACTGTTAAAGTATATTTGACAAATCTCTGTTGGGAAGCTCCTCAGTGGGTAAATATTAAGCTAAGAACATCATTATAGAAAGACCGCTTTATGCTGAACTAGTGAAAAGATGTGTGAATTGTGATTGTGAATAATAAAACATGTTTTACATCTCTATGTGAAACACCACTTGCTTTCCCAACATGGATTCACCATCAGTGTAGAAACTTTTACATTTCTGAAGGTAATGCATTTCATACATTCTGACGGGTAGGGCCTGTCCCCAGATCAATCATATAACCTATTGGAAAGTGTATTCTTATTAGAAGGAAGATGTCTATTCCTGGAATAAGATCACAGATTTACATTTGTTTTTGTGAAGCTGTGTGTAGTCTGCTGCTATGTAGTTGTAGGTGGTTGTGGTCTGCTGAAAAGAGCAAAAGACCCTGCCAGTGGGTAGTTGAAGTAAAATCCCTAGTGAATGTATTGTAGGTAGTAAATAACAAAGTGATTTCCCTGTTTTTATGGTTCAGTCTTGGCAAGTATGAAGTATCTACATACTGTGTGTACCACAGTGGTTCTCAAAACAGGGACTCATAAGCCAAATTTTATACTTTGGCTATTAAAACAAACCATTTTGAACATTAACATATCTTTTGTGGGATTCCTGGCACAAAATCAGACGCTCTGGCCTTAACATGAAAACGTAATTTCTAAAGAAGTTAAATATGACCACACACACCGCCACCCACTCCTGTCACAACCACTAGTTCTACACTTTCCTACACTTTCCTGTAATGACACATACATCACTCATCTGAGTCATCTCATACAAACAGTGGTCGAAAAAGTAGGCTACTCTAATTAACTATATGTACTTCCTTAAAATTATCAATACCACAATGTAAAAATACTGTTACAAGCCAAAGTTTGGTATTAAAAATGTACCCGAGTAAAAGTATTGGAATAAATATATTTAAATACCAAAAGTAAAAGTACTCATCATGCAGAATATCCAATAAATATCAAGTTTTCATGTATACAAATATTTAGAAAATAGATCTGCTAGCTTGTAGATCAGATATTTTCAAATAGTATACGTAGTGGAGTAAAAGTATAATATTTGCTAGATACCAAGTCAAAATATAGAAAACTGGAAATAATCCAGTAAAGTAAAAAAATACCTCAAATTTGTACTTTAGTACAGTACTTCAGTAAATGTACATACAGTAGTTACTTTCGGTGCCATGGCATTGGTCTGAAGGTTCATTAGTCCGAATTTGTTAAGAATACTATGCCTAACTCTAACCCTAACCTCAGTAACCCTAACTAAATTCGGACTTATGGGCAGTCCCCGTTACTTTCCACCATTGCATAGTAAAAAGTATCCTGCCCGCCCTTTCATGGAAAAAGACAGGGAAACCTAGCATCGCTCAGTGGTTTAAGGAACTATCTTTGTGCCTTCCTTTAGAAAGAATCACATACACTCTTAAAAACAAACAAGAGCTATTTGAGAAAATATGGGGGAATTTTATTCAGTATGTTAGGGGAAATGATCTTTCCTATTTGATGGAGGAACCGGGAGTAGGGTAACTGCTTTTTTTCCCCTTTTCTCTCTCTACGGTCGTTTGCCTGGCCTTGTGGCATAGGAGTCTGGATGTTGATGTGTTGTATGTGCTCTCTGTATCATAGTTATTTTATATTCTTATGTGTTGTGTTGATGTCAGGTGTTTTGCTTTTTGTGTTTTCTTTTTGAATATTGTATGCTTTTTTGTTTTGTCTGAATTATGATTGTGGTCTTTTATTGTATTGTATATGTGGTTTTGTGTGTCTTTAAAAAAAGGAGAAAAAAAAACTAAATAAACATATTGTTTAAAAAAAAAAGAAAGTATCCTGCCTGCAGCTTGTGTACGTTTTATTAGTAACGTCTAGAACGTGGTTTTAAAGAGTAATACTATCAGCAGCTTGCATTTTTGTAACCCTATGAGACTATCTTCATTTCCAGCAAGCTGACCTTTACAGATAAAGTGTGAAATGAAACCACACTGTAGCATTCATGGAAATGACCCAATACATATTCCAAGAAGTAACACAAGAGACACAGACATAAGATATAAAGTAAAACTTTATCATGACATACAAGTTTAAAGCCCTGAGAACCATATCTTTATATTACTAATGTGAACAAAACTGAATGTGTCAAAAAACCACTTTGGAAAAGTGCTCCTCTTAAATACAATCAGCACAAACCAGTTTTTTACAAGCATTCATGTGTTTTGTCCTATTTTTTGTTTTAATCAAAGAGAAAACTATAATATCAGTAATATCATTATTATCATATCCATAATAATAATAACAGTACAAAAATATGCACAAACCCCACAGCTGAATGAATTGACGGAGCATTGTACAAGCCAAAAAAAAAGAAGAAAACATAAAATTGATAAATGAGGTATTCGATAACCACTTGCATATGCACCTGCTTTTACACAGATCAGGTTAGATTTTTAAAACAATTTTAAAACTGAATTAACTCCAAAGATCATCATCAGAAAGACAAGATTCTGCAGACTTCCAATTTCACAGCTTCCTGAGTGTTGAGGTCTTGTCTACAGTCATTGAAGACCCCCCCCCCCCCCCCCAAAAAAAAAGAAATTAACCCAATACAACAAAATGTCAAAAAAATAATAATAAAAATAAAAAATAAACCCTAGTCAGCCTAAAAATAGCATTCAATCGGTGAAGTCTTTGCAGCTTGTTTGTACACATCCCTCGGTGTACAAGCCAATATCACAACTTCAACCATGAATGAAACAATGACTGCAGCCCAGTGCCCTGAGGTATTGTGGTGGTAAAGAGGTAGGGGGACTTCTAAAACACACACACACACACACACACACACACACACAGGCACGCACACACAATACATCATATGCAAGCATGCACACAATCACGCAAGTCAACAATGGTAGCTAATTCAAGAGTGAAGAAGAGTAAACTGTAAATGACAGGACCATCCCTGCCATGGTGTGGTGGTCCTAGTAGTTGCAGACACTGCCACCTGTGGGATTCCTTGTGGTATTACAGACACTCAGGAAATGAGGAAAAAAGAAAGAGAGAACCTCGCCCCCTCAGCCCCAACAAGCATGAACATTGACCCTGCTCTCATACAATTAAAACACTCACACCCACTTGCATTCTTTCTAATATGAAGGCAGTAAAGCTTAACTTATACTCCACCACGCGATGGAGTCGCTTGCCATGTCGATCTGTTCCTTTTTGGCAAGCGACAACATCGTACTACAGAGCATGAATTAGGCTTAAGGCTACACTATCAAACAGTCATTGCCTAGCCTGATCGGTTTGAACAGAAAATGTAGGTTTCTAGAACAAAAAGGAGAAATAAAGTGTTTTAGTAACACAACCTAAGTCATCAATCCTAAGTCATAATTACAAAAAAGGTCCATCAGAGTAAAATCAACAGAAATAAATAGCGATCCTTTGTTTTGAAAACATCAGTTCTGAATGGTGAAGGTCTCTTTGGGGAAAACTTTGCCATTGGCCTCATGCCAGTGTTTGAACATATGGGAAAAACGAAAAATCTCTCAAATACAAAACTGTAAAGGATGTTACAAATCAAGTACAAACCGTTGCGTTGTGCTTGTATTTTGTTGCTATTTGCTTTGCAAATAAATTATGTATTTAGGGAGATTTTCGTTTCGCATTGTGTGCAAAAGCCAAAGTATTCCACTGGTAAATACACTTGCAAGAATGCTGGAAAAAATGTGTTTCCTCAGATTGGATGATAAATAAATAACAGAAACTTGAGTTTTGCCCTCCAAAGGATTAAGCTTGGAGAGAAACTCTCCAAAGGATTAAGCTTGGAGAGAAAGCAGACATTCCCTTGGCCAGTAGAGTCCTGAACTACATGCTGGTAGCATTTCACCAGCAGTTCATATTTTAAGGCAGCAAACTACATCTTTCACCTTTATAAAAAAAAGTGACACGTGTCACTGAGGAACTGGTATGTGGACCAAAAGGACTTGCCAGCATTGTCTTAAATGTCCTGAAACCCCTGTGATCTGCACTGCAAAAGGTCAACAAAACACAACACGTAACAGCTAAAACACGGTGTGTACTACTAAAAGCAACAAGGCCGCCCACCTCGGATCACATTGGGCTCAAAAGGTTTTATAAATTACAAGAAAATAAAAAGAAAAGCCTCACATTCAACACGGAAACGGATAAAATTCCATTCAACTCATGTCAACCTGTGTGTCTTATTAAAATGCAAAACATCTATTTGAAGGGGTAAAATACTCCCAACAGCGGTCTGAAGCAGGACAAACCGGCTGACAACTAATGATGTTGAGATCTGATAATTGGATTTTACAAACGGGGGCCAGACATGTGACCAACTGTAAAGTCAACTTTAGGAGCTGTTCAGATTACAACCACAGGGAATCCCCAGAAGAGCCCTTGAAGAACGCCCCCTTTATAAATGGTTTGAAGGTGCTTTCATGAACCTTTTAACATGAGGGTTCTGCAAGGGTTCTTCAAGGGTACCATTAATACCCTTTAGGTTCCGAATAATAATGAAACCCTGATAAAAGCCTCACTGAGGCGGCTTCTGTCTGGCACGTTTGGAATGTCAGACTAAACCAGACCTCAATATAAATGAGAAATTGTTTAGCAAGCTCAAGAGAGCTGTAGTCTCCAAGTTAATTGTTTAGAACCTTGGTACAGGGTATATTTCTAGTAAACTGCAGGCTACCTTATTCAACCTACAATAGCAATTATGAGCCCCAAACTATTTTTCTGCTTCAAACAAGTGGAATTATTTTTTCCCTCCAATTGGAACGAGATTTTTTTTGTTGTTTCCAGTACAAATTGACTTAATTCAAGAATTGTATTGAATCAAATTATACTATTAGGAAAACAAAGGGAATTGATCTGTTTTATTTTAAAGGCCCAGTTCATTGACAAATGTGATTTTCAAATATGGTTGTGTGGCATTTGGGCAGTGAATTGGCACTTAAGTGTATTAGACCACTGGAATGTGGTGTACATTTTCCAGCCAAATTAAGGGATTCCAGTTCCACTGCATTACCAGGCTATTGTTAAAATGATTAGGGGTATAAAATGGTAAAACAAGTATTTTTCACCAACAGAGTTGGGTTATGGTTTTGTCTGCAAGCAGGATATCTCCAAATTTGAGTATAGATTTGCTTGAAAACTACTATACATTATTGGCCCAATTGTTTATGAAGCAAAAGATGTTTTCAGTAACGATGCCAACTGAATCTTAAGCCAATGGAATGAGTCTTTAAGATATTATTTGTTTAAAACATAAACTGCCCTGGGAAAACCTGGGAGACAGCTTCACTTGGCAGGGATTTTTTCTCTGTTGAAAGAAAAATACAAATTTAGAACTCTATACTAAAATGGGTCCTTGGGCTGGGTATCAAACTAAAATCCACTTTGAATGTATTTAATTCCATGTTTGCCGTGTAGGGACCCCCTTTACAGCCTTGCTGCATTGTATGGGGCTGCTACCCGATCTACTGGCATGATTACGATTGTACATATTGAGTCCAAGCTAGAGGTGTGATAGAGGCTAGTCTTTGGTATCCAGCTGTGCAATAACCAGAAGCTGACATGGACCAGGGGTACAGGCTGTATAAACTCTGACCACTTGATTGTACATATGCAGAACATATCGCTGCCTTTACCCAGAGAAAGCATCATTGCAGATTTGGGTTTCTCTTACTTGGGTTAAACATTTTTATAGTAACCTATGGAATTGAACTGACTTGTCAGGCCCTTTGAAACCTGTTAAACCACGCCCCCCCCCCCCCCAGCTTAAAAAAAGAGAAGGAAATACATGTAGTAAGTCCATGAGGTGAGAATTCTGTCATTTTCTCATCCGACAATGACAATCACAAAAGAAAACAAAAAGAGCAAAACAAAATAAACACATTTTACGTCAAAAGAGGAGGGAGGAAGGGGGAGCAAGAGAGGGATGGAGGGAGGAGAAAGATAGAGATAGAGCATCCCAGTTCAGCTTGGTGCACGTTCCTGTCTTGTCGGTACAGTATGTTGGTGTTCAGTTTAGCTTTCCTGCTGAGTTTCCTCCTTGAGATGGGTGTGGTTTATTTCCCACTGCAAAGGGGTTCACCCCAGCGAGGGTCAAGTCTTGTTGGCTTTGCAGCAAAATATGAGGTATGTAGTGTAGATCTCCTTATAGGAAGAGGAGTCTGATGAGGTATTCTTGGAGGGACAATCGTAGCATAGACTTGTGCATCCTTTACGGTGTGAATCCTTTTTTTTTTTATTATCTTGTAACGACAGAGTGAGTCCAAGGAGACGTCACAGTGCTTCCTGAGAAAGGCCCCCTTCCGGAATGGAGAGGGCATTGCAAGGTGTGAGATACGCGTGCCGTACATACAACCGGTCAGCTCTGCCAGCGTTTGGCGACTCCTCCATAGCTTGGAGGAGACACAAACACATGGGGTGGGGAGGGGGGTGGGGGGAACTCATATCTGATCCTATTCGAGTAACTAACCTCAACGCTACTTCACTGTTTGCTGAGTGGTGATCTGAAGCGGTGAGGGCATGCTAGTCCTATGATTGGTGGATCAGAGGTGTGTTTGTCCCCCATTGTTGTGTCTTCACCCGATTAAAAGTCAGCTTTTGTTATCCACATTGTTTTGTTCTGGTAGTGATACTGTGTGAGATGTGTGAGTTGTACTGTAGTGTGTGTGTGTGTGTGTGTGTGTGTGTGTGTGTGTGTGTGTGTGTGTGTGTGTGTGTGTGTGTGGTGATGTTGAGCAGGGATATGAGTTGTCCACATTTCATGGGTTGGGTTTTTGGACACATACCGTACATTAAAATCCCATTCCCAGCCGGCAGTGGCTCAGGAGGTTGTCTGTTGGGTCTGGGAAACCAGAAGGTACCCAGTTCGATCCCGCCTGGCTTTGGGGTAAAGTGTCCTTGAGCAAGACGCTGATCCGCTAATAGCTCCCGATGCTGTCGGTGTGTGAATGGGTGAGACTGTAACACAGATCGTAACGTGCCTTGGATAATGGCGCTATAGCAATGTAGACCGCTTTACCAATCATCTCGGATGGGCGATTACAGTATTCTTTTGTGTCCATTGATCACAACCATGATGGAACTATGCTTCCAGATTTTAGCCTCCGACGAGATGTACTCAGAGTGATGTCTGGGGTTGGATGCTTGGAATGAGGAGTTTCATGTGCTGATCTATAAAATCTGCCCAACAACCATTGTTGAACATTAAGGGTGATATATACTTGGTCGCGCACTGGTGTCACGCAGCGAAAATAGCCAATTTACAAGCACACAACGCGTGGCGCAACTAAGCATAAATCACATTTAGGCGGTGTAGCCTCACTATGAAATAGTCAATGTGGCTGCTTGAGGTGAGTGTGTTGTTATTATGCTGCTATTGGTTGGTGGTGAGGTCATCACTGAGATTTCCTGATTGCAACATCAAAAAAGTAAAAAATATAAAAATAAAGTTAATTCATGTTATGAATATAGTACAGCTCCTGAGGTGAGGACACCACTGCAGGTTGCTCAATTTGAGGTATGTAAAAAGAGAGAGAAGAAAGAAAGAAAATCGTTCTAAAACACGAAATTTAAAAGACAACAAAATGGCAACAAACAAAAAAGTCCTAAAATAAAAACTTTTCAAGTTCAGTTATGAATATACCTGCCAGTGGGTTTTGGCTGAGCTCTCTGATTGTGTTTAGCATGTGGATTAACATAAATGTATGCGTCGTGTGTGTCTTTCTGTGTGTGTGTGTGTGTGCGTGCGTGCGTGCGTGTATATGTATTTGTGTGTCAAATAAAATGCATAGCTGTGCATATGAGCACATGTTTGTAATTGTCATACATCATACTCAGGCTCTGTGTTCATGACAGGACAGCCAAAGGGTTGACAGGGTCATTGAGGTATTTGTTGTGCAACAGTTCTTCTTGTTATTTCTCATCGGTACTCGTTTGTTTTTTGTTTCGTTTTGTTTTTCTCAATGTACTGTGATTCATGCTGGGCCTCTCCTCCTCGGCGTAGGAGCAGAGGGAGAGGGGCCTGTGGAGCAGGAGGTACAAGCGGCGCCCCCCTGAGGTTTAGGGTGAACCACTGGCCGCCGGCTCGGCAGAGCCCGGGCCCTTGGAGGAGGAGGAAGAGGAGCAGGAGGCGGGGCTGAGGGTCTGGGTGGAGGGGGCGGAGAAGGTGAAGCTGTTGCTGCTGGGCCCGGCGGGGGCCACGGAGGCAGACATAGACATAGACATAGCGGGAGCCGCGGCTGCACCTCCTCCGGACTTCTGGGCAAACAGGGTTCCTGAGACATGGGAGAGGTTCATGACATTAGAACTATGTTATGTTACATGATTAGACTACACGGTCGCTGTCGGGCAGAAAACTATTTCCGTATGTCCTCTTTTAGAGTTTCTTTTTCAGTAAATTCACGCACTACGTGATTACATTAAAACATTAAAAGTAGCAGATCTGCAAGATCTGACGTTGTAGATCAGCCATTTTTTTTTATAAATCCTGAAAAGTAACAGTTTTGGAAGTTTTACACTCGACAGCCACGATACATTACATTAGGCCATTTGACCATATTATTTTATGCCAGGGACCCAACATATTTGTGAAAAGTTTTCCAAAATAGCATATCTACAAGTTCACAATTCAGCTCACCGCGATGTAGATTGGCTATTTTTTTCTGAAAAATACAATTGGACTCATTTTGCTGGGGACCCCTAAGAACACCCTCAAGGACTCATGGGGGTCCCTGAACCCCACTTTGAGAATCAGTGCATTAGACTACAGTAGATTACATTACATTACACATCAAGGTTTTTGTTATTAGTTGAGCCATGAAGCGCTGTCAGTATCTGTATGCATGTCAAGGTCTGCACATTTTGTCCACCAGAGGGTGCTACAAATGCCAATTCAAATGAGAGCTTATAAGCTAAGTGGCTCAACTGTGCACACATCTTGAAGGTTGCCAGAGAGACAGCCTCAGAATTATAGTCACCAACACTTTTGAGTTACTCTGTGCATTCTGTAAAAATGTTTTTTTGTACATTTAAATCTAATTCTGTCCTGTTTGTAGCGCAGTGTTGCACGACTTGCTCTGTGGTAGTCAAGCTAGTTTCAGGCAATAGTGTGAGAACCTCATTAATCCAAACTCAAACGTCAAATGACTGGTCTGAGTCATTTTAATTCAATATATATTATTTATTCAATATACTACTGGTCATCATTTCACAATTTCTTGGTTTTATACAGAAAGCAGCCCTTTAAGGCTACTCGAGTGCCATCAAAGGCTAGGTTTGTATAGCTGTCTGGTCATGTAGGGTTTGTACACACCTGAATACATTGTGCCATTGACGTCCACAGAGACGGTGATGCTGGCATTTCCATTGGATGAGATACTCAAGGACATGTCCTGCTGCTTCTCATCTAGAACGACACAAAGAAACAAAGTGTGAATGACACTGAGAAAGGCTAAGAAGAAAGTCCCTCATGGTAGAAGTCCCGAGCTAAGCGTGCTCTACTGTCAGTTGATTAAGAGAAGAGAAGTGAGTCTATAGAAACAGTGCACTCACAAGGTAAATTCTATATATTATATGTTTGTTATCTGTTATCTGATAGCCAAGTCACATTCACTGTTCTTACAATACCAAGTGTACCAATAAATGACACTTCATTAAACACATGTATATACTGTATGTATTGTACAGGCCGTCCAAAGATTTCAGGGCCACATGCGCTTATCTTCAAACAGATTGATTCCTCCTCCTGTTGAAGCTTCTTCAGTCA